>NC_053492.1:49489785-49759785 GCF_905171775.1 Rana temporaria
CCGCGATTGTGTCACGGTGAGAAAGAAGGGGGAAATGCAGCATTTCCCCAGTCTTTCCCAGTGACAGGACAGTGATCACAACTTCCTGTAATCGGGAGCGGTGATCACTGTCCTGTCACACATAGCCCATCCCCCTACAGCATGGGTCTTCAAACTATGGCCCTCCAGGAACTACAATTCCTATAATGCCTAGTCATGTCTGTGAATCTGAGAGTTTTACAATGCCTCATGGAATGTGTAGTTCCACAACAGCTGGAGAGCCGTAGTTTGAGGATCCCTGCCCTACAGTTAGAAGCACTCCCTAGGGCACACTTAACCCCTACAGTGCCACTTAGTGGTTAACCCCTCACTGCCAGTGTCATTTTCACAGTAATCAGTGCATTTTTATAGCACCAATGGACCAATATGGTCCCAAAAATGTGTCAAAAGTGTCCGATGTGTCCATCAAATAAAAATATAGATAAAAATCGCTGATCGCCGCCATTACTAGTAAAAAAAAAATATTAATAAAAATGCCATAAAACTATCCCTTATTTTGTAGACACTATGGGCCAGATTCACAAAAGAAGTACGCCGGAGTATCTTCTGATACTCCGGCGTACTTTCAAATTTGCCACGTCGTATCTTTATTTGTAAGTCACAAACAAGATACGACGGCATTTGGCTAAGATCCGACAGGCGTACGCCTTCGTACGCCTTCGGATCTTAGGATGCAATACTTCGGCCGCCGCTGGGTGGAGTTTGCGTCGTTTTCCAGCGTCGGGTATGCAAATTAGCTTTTACGGCGATCCACGAAGTTACGCGCGTTCGTTACGTCGTCGCTAGTCGGTTTTTCCCGTCGCAAAGTTACAGCTGCTATTGAGGTGGTGTAACAATAGACAGCCCATGTTAAAGTATGGCCGTCGTTCCCGCGTCGAATTAAATTTTTTTTTTTTTGCGTAAGACGTCCGGGAATACGAAACGACATAACGCACGCCGCCGTTCAAAACATTACGTCGGGGCGACGTCATTTCACGCAAAGCACTGCGGGAAATTTTCGCACGGAGCATGCACAGAACGTTCGGCGCGGGAGCGCGCCTAATTTAAATGGTACACGCCCCATTTGAATTAGGCGGGCTTGCGCCGGACGGCTTTACGTTACACCGCCGTAAGTTTACACGCAAGTGCTTGGTGAATCAGGCACTTGCGCTGAAAACTTGCGGCGGTGTAACGTAAAGACGATACGTTACGCCGCCGCGATTCTTTATGAATCTGGCCCTATAACTTTTGCGCAAACCACTAAACGCTTATTGCAATTTTTTTTTAACCAAAAATATGTAGAAGAATACGTATCTACGTATCGGCCTAAACTGAGGAAAAAAAAAAATTTTATATATATTTTTGGGGGATATTTATTATTGCAAAAAGTAAAAATGATTGCTCTATTTTTGTTTATAGCGCAAAAAATTAAAAACCCGCAGAGGTGAATGAATGAATGAATGAATGAATGACTTGTATAGCGCAACGCATGCGAACTGAATCGCCTCTGGGCGCTTTTTCCAGCCAGTATCTGCTTGGTTGGTGCGGTCATTTTTACCCCGTAGGATCATGACACGCTAGGGACACACAGTCATACACATATATACTGGGCCAATTTGGATGAGATCCAATTTACCTAACCAGCATGTCTTTGGTGATCAAATACCCCCAAAAGAAAGCTCTATTTGTGTGAAAAAAAGGACGTCAATTTTGTTTGGGAGCCACGTCGCACGACTGCGCATTTGTCAGTTAAAGCGACGCAGTGCCGAATCGCAAAAAGTGGCCTCGTCTTTGACCAGCAAAATGGTCTGGGGCTTAAAGCGGTTGTAAACCGCATAAACTTTTTTTTTTTCCCCCCAAACCTTCAATGCAAAAGGCATAATTGGCTAGTATGCACCGCATACTAGCCTATTATGAAATACTTAACTCGGAACGAGGTGTGTACCACTTACCTGGTCCACGCCGAGCAGGATGTCATCTTGCTCCGGCGTGTCTTCCGGGTATCGCCGCTCCAGCGCTGTGATTGGCTGGAGCGGCGATGACGTCACTCCCGCACGTGCGCGCGGGAGATTTAAAAGCGGCAGGGTCCGGCGGATGCCGGTCCTTCAGCCGTAGATTCCCCCCTGCGCATGCGCCGCCCGCATTGCAGGGGGAATATCTCCTAAACCGTGCAGGTTTAGGAGATATTCTCCTTACCTACAGGTAAACCTTATTATAGGCTTACCTGTAGGTAAAAGTCCAAATAGTGGGTTTACAATCACTTTAAGTGGTAAACAAATCATTTATACTTTTTACTTGAGGTGTGCTTTTTAAATTGGCCTAAATTGATAAAGAAATTCGATTTTTTTTATTATTATTATTATTATTATTATTATTATTATTGGATACATTTTATAGCACAAAATATATAAATATATTTTTTTCTTTTCAAAGTTGTCAGTCTTTGTTTGTTTATAGCACAAAGAATAAAAGACGCAGAGGTGATCAAATACCAGCAAAAGAAAGCTCTATTAGTGGGAAAAAAATTGACACAAATTTTATTTGGGTACAACGTCGCATGACCGCGCAATTGTCAGTTAAAATAACAGTGCCGTATTGCAACAAATGGCCTGGTCATAAAGGGGGGTGAATCTTTCAGAGGCCAATGGGTTATACTTACTTTTTAACTGCTTGCTGACCAGCCGCCGCAGTTTTACGGCAGCAGGTCGGCTCTGCTGGGCGAGATCACATAGATCTACGTCATCTCTCCCAGCAGCCAATAGGTTGCGATCACCGCCGGGCACCCGCTTTCACTCGTTACAGAGCGAGAACCAGGAGCTGTGTGTGTAAATACACAGCTCCTGGTCCTGTCAGGGGGAGAAATGCCTGACCGTTTGTTCATACAATGTATAAACAGCGGTCAGTCATTTTCCCTAGTCAGTCCCACCCCCCTACAGTTAGAACACACCCAGGGAACATACTTAACCCCTTCCCCGCCCCCTAGTGTTAACCCCTTCCCTGCCGGTGGCATTTTTATAGTAATCAATGCATTTTTATAGCACTGATCGCTATAAAAATGACAATGGTCCCAAAAATGTGTCAAAAGTATCCGAATTGTCCGCCATAATGTCGCAGTACCGAAAAAAAAAACGCTGATCGCCGCCATTACTAGTAAAAAAAAAAATATTAATAACAATGCCATAAAACTACCCCCTATTTTGTAAACGCTATAACTTTGCACAAACCAATCAATAAACACTTATTGCAAAAAAAAAAAAAATTACGAAAAATATGTAGAAGAATACGTATCGGCCTAAACTGAGGGAAATTTTTTTTTATATTTTTTGGGGGATATTTATTATGGTAAAAAGTCAAAAATATGATTTTTTTTCAAAATTGTCGCTCTATTTTTGTTTATAGCGCAAAAACTAAAAACCGCAGAGGTGATCAAATATCACCAAAAGAAAGCTCTATTTGTGGGGAAAAAAGGACGCCAATTTTGTTTGGGAGCCACGTCGCACGACCGCGCAATTGCCAATTAAAGCAACGCAATCGCAAAAAGTGCTCTGGTCTTTGACCAGCAATATGGTCCGGTGGTTAAGTGGTTAAAATACTTATTAAGATACTTATACTAGCTTTAAAAATATAATTTACCAATTTATAATGCATTCATTGGTGTATTTAAAGATCTGCCTACAGCTGATTTTTTTAGCAGTCCTTTGTTTTATCTGGTTATCTGCTTGCCTGTTTCTTACATCTGTGTGCTGGCTAGGCTGTGAATGGCTGCACATTAGATAGATCATCTTCGGGATGCCATCTGTCCTATAATGTTACCACCAATACCTGAGGGGTTCCAGTGAGATCTCACATCCAGGCATCAAACTGACATCCAGCCAACCAGTGATGTCCTTTTCGCTGCATGTCAGTATTCAATACATTTGTTATATGCACACCATCTATTTTATCATTTATCTTAAAGTAGTACTGAACTCTCCTTTAAAAAAACAATGCTGGCTGGCAGGGTTTTTATAGCAGAACAAATTCAGCAAATTTCATCTGCAAAAAATAAATAAAATGTTTCACTTGCCTGTAGGCAGGTGCAGTCTGCTGTCTCCACTGCAGGTGGCACTCAACCGCAGCAGAAATGCAGAGGGACAGGAAGTCATGAGGAACAGGGTTCCTCTATGGTTATCCGAGTCACCGAGGCAGCGATCCGATTGGATGCTGGCCGCCCTTGTGACTTTGGCAGCCATATTAGGTGTGCCAGAGTCTATTTAACACCCTGCCCCCTGAGTTTGGCACTTTATGCAAGTGGGTAGTGTAGGGAGAGGTACTGCATCTGTTAGGGACAGTGGGCCAGATTCACAGCCGAGATACGACGGAGTATCTCAGATACTCCGTCGTATCTCACAGAGTATCTATGCGACTGATTCATAGAATCAGTTACGCATAGATATCCCTAAGATCCGACAGGTGTAATTGTTTTACACTGTCGGATCTTAGGATGCAATACCGCGGCCGCCGCTGGGGGGAGTTTGCGTCGTAAACCAGCGTCGGGTATGCAAATTAGCAGTTACGGCGATCCACAAAGGTTTTTCCCGTCGTTACGTCGTCGCAAGTTTTAGATTCCCGTTGCAAAGATAGGGCTGCTATTAACATGGTGTAAAATTACTCCACCATGTTAAAGTATGCCTGTCTTTCCCGCGTCGCTTTTGAATTTTTTTGTTTTCCCGACGTAAGTACGTTACGCACGTCGCGATTCTCAACACGTCGGCGTGTCGTAATTTCACGCAAAGCACGTCGGGAAACTTGCGACTAGAGCATGCGCAGTACGTCCGGCGCGGGAGCGCGCCTAATTCAAATGGTACCCGCCCCATTTGAATTGGGCCGCCTTGCGCCGGACATGTTTACGATACACCGCCGCAAGTTTCCAGGTAAGTGCTTTGTGGATCGGGCACTTAGACTGAAAACTTGCGGCGGTGTAACGTAAACGGGTTACATTACGCTGCGCCACCGGTACGTGAATCTGGCCCAGTATTAGTAAGGTGACCAGATTTTTTAAATGAAATCAGGGGACATATATTTTCTTTTAGTAGTAATGGTAGCGATCAGAGAATCATATCTGGACTGCGATATTGCGGCGGACAAATCAGAAACTAAGTGACACTTTGTGGGAACCGGTGACACTAATACAGTGATCAGTGCTAAAAATATGTACTGTCACTGCACTAATGACACTGGCTGGGACGGGGATAACATCTAGGGCAATAAAAGGGTTAAATGTTTGCCTAAAAAGTGTTTTTTCACTGTGGGGGAGGTGCTTTTACTAAGGGTAGGCATAGATCACTGCTTTGCAGGAACACAGGATCAATGTATTCTATACTGACAGAACGGCGATCTGCCTTGTTTACATAGGCAGACCACTGTTCTGCCTTTTTACATAAAGATCAGCAGGTACCGGTGGAAATGGAAACTGAAGAACTGATCCCTCCACTCTAACCAGCACATGATTATCAGAAAGGGGCACAGATAATGGAAAAAATACACCCCCCTAAACTAGTAGGAGCGGGGGGGGGGGGTGTAATTCAGAATATTTTTAGGTAGATTCACGTACATTGGATTAACTTTAGGGCGGCGTAGCCTAGCCAGTTTAAGCTACACCGCCATAAATTAGCTAGGCTAGTAGTGATTCTCAATCTACTTACCTGCTAATATACGGCGGCGTAGCCCAAAACGAGCGGGCGTAAGGGCGCCTAATTCAAATTGGTTGTAGGGGGCGTGTTGTATGGTAATGAGGCTTGACCTCACGTTTTTTGAAGTTTTTTGCTACTGCGCATGCGCCGGGCGCCTACATATCCCAGTGCGCATTGCGGCTAAGTAGGCCGTACGGGCCTATTGATTTTGACGTGGACTTAAACGACGTAACTCCCGATTCGCTGACGACTTACGCAAACGACGAAAAAATTCGAACCTCACGGCGGGAACGGCGGCCATACTTTAACATTGTTATTCCACCTCATAGGTGGAATAACTTTAGGCCGCCTAAGGCCTTACGGAAACGACGTAATTCGACTGCGGCGGCCGGGCGTACGTTCGTGAATCGGCGTGCAAGCTCATTTACATAATCTACGCCAGCCGCAATGGAAGCGCCACCTAGCGGCCATCCAAAAAATTGCAATCTAAGATAGGACGGCGCAAGCCGGCCTATCTTAGATATGTTTAAGCGTATCTCTGTTTGAGCATACACTTAAACATACGGCGGCGTAGATTCGGAGTTAGGTCGGCTTATCTACTGATAAGCCGGCCTAACTCTTTGTGAATCTACCTATTTGTTTATTCTATCTACACTGACTGTCTTTGAAAATGCCCCAGCCCCTGTTCAAATCCCATACGGGGACAAAGCCAGGGACAGACTTGGTGCAGGGACAGTGTCCTCAATCTGGGGACTGTCCCCGGAAACTGGGGATGTCTGGTCACCCTAAGTATTAGGCTCCTGATGAAAAGGGAAAGCATAGGAACTTATCCCTTCTGAATATCTTCTCCCCTCTCAACGGACTCTGTCAGCCTGGCTGGAACCCATTCTGTTTACGTTGTTGGAAATCGTGAGTGGGCATCTTCCCTACCAAGTTTGCTGTGAACTGTTGCTGCAATACTTGTGTGGACAAATTTTTCGTTATGTGAAAATTCGGATGTATTCGAATTTTCTGAATTACAGTAGTAACAAATTTAAACAAATCCAAAATATATAAGCAACATTTTGGACGAAATTTTTATAATTTTCTAATTAAATTCAAATTTCCGAAGAGATTAGAATAGAAAATAAAAGAATAGAATTGAAAAGAATAAAAAAGAATATAATAGAAAATAAAAAGAATAGAATATAATAGAGTAAAACAGAACATAATACAAAATGAAAGAATAGAGAAAAATAGAATAGAAAAAAAAAGGATCCTAACCACTAACCAGCCATATACAGTAGCTGAATGACGACCGGAAAGTCGTTTCATTATCCTGACGTCCAGCAGGATAAGCCACGGGGGCGCACAGCGCGGCAATTGGTGGTGTAGTATGTCAGTCTTAGGGCTCTTTCACATGTCCGTTCCGTTCGTCCGTTTTTTGGACGTCCGTTAACGGACCGCAATGCTTCCCTATGGACTAGCGTCCGTTAGCGGATGAGCATCCGCTAACGTCCGTTAGCATCCGTCTGCGTTCAGTTCTGTTTTTTTGGACGGAAGAAAACCCTATTTTTCTTCCGTCTAAAAACGGAACGGACGAAAAACGGACGTTAACGGATGATCCGTTTATCATCCGTTCCGTTAACATCCGTTTTTCTATGTAAAAAGCCCCAAAAAAAAAAACGGATGGAAAAACTGATGCAAAAACTGATGCAAAACTGATGAAAAACTGACGAAAAACTGACGAAAAACTGATGGAAAAACTGATGGAAAAACGGATCAACTGATGAAAAAAAAACTGATCTGAAAAACTGAACGGACGTGTGAAAGAGCCCTTACATACTTCATCTCCGATCCTGATAAAGAGCCTATGATGTAGGCTCGTTACCACGTGATCAGCTGTGTCCAATCACAGCTGGTCATATCATAACCAGGAACTGACAGGCGCAAGTAGAGGAGAGCCGACCGGCTGCTGTCCTGACGGGGGGGGGGTCTGCGCTGATAATCAGCGCATTGATTATCAGTGCAGACCCATCGAGGATGCCCACTTGAGACCACCAGGGATGCCCACAGGAGACCACCAGGTGAGCCCACCAGGGATGCCAATCATTGCCATATAGCGCCCATTAGGATGGCACTCTGTGCCCATCATCGATGTCCGTCACTGCCTCCTAATAAGTGCTGCCTATATGTGCCATCTATCAGTGCTGCCCATCAGTGCCGCCTATAAGTGTCCACCAGTGCCACCTATCAGTGCCCATGAGTGCCCATCAGTGCTGCATATCAGTGGCCATCAGTGCTGCATATTAGTGCCTCATCATCAATGCCCATCAGTGCCACCTCATCAGTGCCAATCAGTACTGCCTCATCAGTGCCCATCAGTGCAGCCTCTTCGGTGCTCATCAGTGAAGGAGAAAACATACTTATATACAATGGCCCGGATCCACAAAGAGCTGCCTATCTTTAAGGCAGGCATAGCATATCTCAGATACACTACGCCGCCGTAACTTACAGCGTATTTTCCGTATCCACAAAGAATTTGCGCCGTAAGTTATGTCGGCGTAGTGTTACTGTGTCGGCGTAAGGGCGCGCAATTCAAATGGATAAGATGTGGGTGTGTTTTATGGTAATTCCTATTGACCCTACGTAATTGAAGTTTTTTTTAACGGCACATGCGCCGTCCGTGGGGGTATCCCAGTGCGCATGCTCGAAATTAACCCGCAACAAGCCAATGCTTTCGACGTGAACGTAATTCTACGCAAAGCCCTATTCGCGAACGTTTTACGCAAACGACATACACGATGGAAAATTCTACGCTGGCCCGACGTCCATACTTAACATTGCGTACGCCTCATAGAGCAGGGGTAACGTTACGCCAAAAAAAGCCTTACGGAAACGACGTAAAAAATGCGTCGGACGGACGTACGTTTGTGGATTGGCATATCTAGCTAATTTGCATACTCGACGCGGAAATCAACAGAAGCGCCACCTAGCGGCCAGCGTAAATATGCACCTTAGATCCGACGGCGTACTAAGACGTACGTCAGTCGGATCTAGCCCAGCTTCAGGCGTATTTTGTTTTGTGGATACAAAACAAAGATACGCCGGAGCATCCTAGAAGTTACGCGGCGTATCAATAGATACGCCGACATAACTTCTTTGTGGATCTGGGCCAATGTTTTGTAAAAGAAACAAAGAAAAACTTTGGTCTTTTTTTATTTTGAGTGCAAAAAATAAAGACCCCAGTGGTGATCAAATACCACCAAAAGAAAGCTCTTTATATGTCAGCCGCTGCATATTTATACAAAGAGTTTGATACGATTTTGAGCACAGTTCACGTGCGATTTCAGTTGTCCTACACTTTGGCAATTTGCACCTGAATTGCACCTGAACCGCTAAAAAAGTCACACCGGAGGTGGTAGAAATCCTACTGTCAGCACTATGTGAACCCGATCTTAAGTTTTGTACACACGATCGGATATCTGATGGAATCTGATCTGATGGATTTTTTCATTGGATATCCGATGAAGCTGACTTTCATCAGTCTTGCCTACACACCATCAGTCAAAAATCTGACCGTGTCAAAACATGGTGCCGTAAAACACTACGACGTGCTGAGAAAATTGAAGTTCAATGCTTCCGAGCATGCGTCGACTTGATTTTGAGCATGCATGGATTTTTGACCGATGGACTTCCCCACAGATGACCGTTTTTCTCTATCATTTTTCTTTCCATAGGAAAAATGTAAAACATGTTCTATTTTTTTTCGCTGATGGAAAACAAACCGATGGGGCCCACACCTGATAGGTTTGTCCGATGAAAACAGTCCATCGGTCTGTTTTCATCGGACAAACCGATTGTGTGTACAGGGCTTTAGAGTAGGATGACCAGACATCCCCAGTTTCAGTCCCCGGATTGGATTTGAACAGGGGCTGGGGCAATTTTAAAAACAGTCAGCGCAGAATAAAAAAAAAAAATCTGAATTGCACCCTCCCCCCCTGCCCCCCGCTCTGCCACTCCTACTAGCTTAGGGGGGTGTATTTTTTTTCCATTATCTGAGCCCCTTTCTGATAATCATGTGCTGGTCGGAGCGGAGGAAATATTTCTTCAGCTCCGTTCACATGTTCTTCTGCCTTGGCTCAAGTTCCGGCCAGCCACCTGCCTATATCCTTGCCTTCCCTGGCGAAGTGATCTTCCTCCGCTCCCCATCCAGTAGTAGGGGGAGAATAACACTTGATAACAGTGATTTAAAAAAAAAAAAAAATAACAAACATATCATACTTATCTCCACTGTGCAGCTCGTTTTGCACAGAGTGGCCCCGAACACCGACTTCTGGTCCCTGGCTGCTCTCGCGGCTCCTCTCTGCATCAGATAACCCCCCCTAGGAGAAACGCTTTCCCGGGGGGTTACCTTGTGGGCGCGCTCCTGAGTCATTCATTTGGCGTCCATAGCCGCCGACTGTATGACTCGGCCCTGCCCCCGCATTATAGGTTTTGATTGACAGCAGCGGGAGCCAATGGCTGCGCTATCAATCTAGAAAATCAAGAGCCGGGCCCCGTGGAGAGAGGGATAGGCACGTCCCCATCAAAGGGAAATTCGGGGCTAAGTAAAATGGGGGGGCTGGCGGCCAGTCACTGCAAGGTGTTTTTTTACCTTTCACCTTAGTATGCATTAAGGGAAAAAAACACGAGGGTTTACAACCCCTCTAACAGGCTGTGAGGCGGGAGGCAGAGAGTTGCTGATTGCCGCCATTAGTAGTAAAAAAAAAAAAAATTCCCCGGATTTCATTTAAAAAATCTGGTCACCTTACTTTAGAGATAAGAAATGGAACCCTGTGTAGGCACCAACCCAATCTGGATCAAGATCTCTAAGACCTCGTACACACGATCAGTCCATCCAATGAGAACGGTCCAAAGGACCGTTCTCATCGGTTAACCGATAAAGCTGACTGATGGTCCGTCGCGCCTACACACCATCAGTAAAAAAAACGATTGTGTCAGAACGCAGTGACGTAAAACACAACGACGTGCTGAAAAAACAAAGTTCAATGCTTCCAAGCATGCGTCGACTTGATTTTGAGCATGCGTGGGTTTTTAACCGATGCTTTTGCATACTAACGATCGGTTTTGACCTATCGGTTAGGCGTCCATCGGTTAAATTTTAAAGCAAGTTCTCATTTTTTTGACCGAAGGTTAAATAACCTATGGGGCCCACACACGATCGGTTTGGACTGATGAAAACGGTCCTTCAGACCGTTGTCCTATCGTGTGTACGAGGCATAAGGATTCTTTCCCTGCCCCATGTTGATCATTAGCATGATGGAACCTTTCTAAATAATTAATGATATGCGTGCATGATGACACCATTTAATGCGTGAGTTAGTGACCACTTATGGCCAGAGACCCATCTGCGTACCAGAAAGATTTACACTTGCCAGCAGGGGTGGACTGACAACTCATGGGGCCCCCGGGCAATAGGAAATTATGGGGCCCCCAGGCATCAGGAGATTATGGGGCCCCCAGGCAATAGATTATGGGTCCACACAGTATACACACACACAAACAATATACATACACAGTACACACACACAGACACACAATATACACAGACAGTGCACCTACACACAGTATACATACACATAGAACACACATACACACACTGAAAAGGTACTGGAGAAGCAGGGCAGCTATAATCTTGGGATTTTTTTAAAAACACAGATTTTTAAATACTGTCCCTGGTTTTACTGAGGCTAGCTACCCTGATGGGGCCCCCTAGTGGCATGGGGCCCCCGGACAGTGCCCGAGTGCCTGAATGGTCAGTCCGCCCCTGCTTGCCAGTGACACCTCTCTTGGCAATGATTGTGAAGATATTTTGAGGAAAATAAAGTAAAAACACTGATTTCCCTCCACCAGGTCCTTACACGTCATACTTTACAATTACTCAGCAACCCAAAGGCATGGAAGGAAGCTGCTGTATACTTTGTAAGGCCTAGTACACTTGTGGTCTGGGCCCACACTACTATATAAATGTTCTGCTACACAGTGGACCTAGACTTTGGGTTCCCACTGCTAAGACTTCCTCTACCGCCACCAATCATCCACTCACCTCTGACGAAACCAAAACCTCCATCACTGGCCACCACCACCCTTCTCTCCTGAACCCAGGCTGCTTCTCTTCTTTTGTTTTATTTATTTTTTAAGAATTGTATAAATATTGGATTTTAAGCAAGGAAAAACAAGCAACAAACAGTACAAAAGCCGAAAGCTGTCACAGCCAGGTGCCCAGAATGTGAATGGAGTGTGGCCGCATCGCTGGACCGTGGAACAGGTAAGTGTCTGTTTATTAAAAGTCAGCAGCTATACTTTTTGTAGCTGCTGACTTTTAATAAACAGTAAAAGGCTGGAACTCCGCTTTAATTGTTTCTGAGTATGTTTTTAAACTGTTTTTATAATTAAAGTACCCCAAGGTTAATGCACTAGGCTGGTGCCCCCTGTTGTTTGTTCTTTTGCAGTTGTTAGGCTAGTTTCACACCAACGCGCTGGGTGTGCTGGCGGTATTTTTAGCTGTGTTTTACCATTGTGTTTGCTGCAATTTTTGGCCGCTAGCGTTGCAGTTAAAAATGGCAGGAAAACGCTGCAAAATAGGTTTGCGGGCAGGTTGGAGGTGCGACCCCATTGTTTTCAATGGGTAGGGGCGCTATAGGAGCTCCCACCGCGCCTTAAAGATGCGGCTGGTAGGACTTTTTTTAGCATCCCTCCAGCGCAACGCTTCAGTGTGAAAGCCCTCGGGCTTTCACACTGGATAGAAAGGAGCGGCTCTTTCAGGTCGCATTGCAGGCGCTATCTTTAGCGCAATAACGCCTGCAAAGCGCCTCAGTGTGAAAGCAGCCTTAGCCGGACTACCCCAGCTGTTAGAGGGCAGCAAGGCTTGGCACATCCTTTAAAAGTTGTTTCATAAGGATCACATGCCAATTCATCCTAGTCTGCCACACTTTTGCACATGTATATCATGTTGTAGCCTTTAGATGGTTTGTTTTATATAGTTTAGATATTTTAGATACATATTTGTACTCAATTTGAATACTTTTACTATTTTTCTTGTTTGATTTTTCCTGTTTGTTTCTTAATATCTCTCGCTGAGCTAAATGCTCTTTTTTTGTAATGTATAAGCCTTCAATAAAAATACATAATTTCCCAACAGTAATGCACAATCGGATTTTCCAACAGCAAAAGTCCGATGTGAGCTTACGGGAATCGGTGAATGCTGATATCCCAGCATTCACCACTCTATCCCAGGCATGGGCAGTGTTGACGGCGAGCAGCCATCACAACGGCAGCATCATGAAAAGTGCACACCCCGTTGTGACGGTATGCACAGGTTCTTCAAGATCAGCTCTAGCTCAGAAGGAGCACAGCAGCTGATGAGAAGGTAATGGCTTTCTCGTTCTGTTTGTCAACAATTAAAATGGCGGAATTGGATCCGCCCTCATCACGTGACCTGCTGCATGAGTCACGTGACGAGTAAAATCATGCAATTTTTCGTTGTTTTGCCTTATGAATCGTCTCCTGGGAAGCGTGACACTGTGCTCCCAGGAGACATTGCGAAATAGTACCAGCAAACACTGGGGCGCTGAGAGATGAAGCGACATGCCCACTCCCGCGGGAGGAAAACCAGGAAGTGCCTGCTATTGACTCCGGATTAAAGGTATTGCAATGGTATATACAATTATGGATAGCAAACTGTTTATATACACACTGAGCTGCTCTGATTAAGCATGAGTTTAGATTTAGGGTGAACCTCCACTTTAATTTTCTTGGCTCGTCGTAGTCACCGTGTTCTTGACGTTCGAAAGTTCAGAGAACTTTTGTGTGACCCTGTGTATGCAAGCCAAGCTTGAGCGGAATGCCGTCGGAAAAAACATCAAAGGTTTATCCCACTGTAAATCAGATCGTGTGTACGGGGCATACGCTACCCACTCATATAAAGTGTGCCAAGCCTTAGAGCCAGGACCCTAAATAAGCTCTGCATGACCCAAGATGGCTGAGTCACCAAGGGGCGGCAGCATCCAATCAGATTGCTTCTCTAGTGACCCAGGAATTCATAGAGGAACTATGTTCCTCTTGACCTCCTCTCCAGCTACACGTGCATGAGTGTCACCTGCAGTGGAGAAAGTAGACTGCAACTGCCTAGATGCGCAACGTTATATTTGTTTCTATGCTGAGTAGCTAATATTTTCCCATTGTTCATTTAGATATTGGAAAAGAAAATGGTTGCTTTCTTTTTTTTTTGATCACAACAAAGAAGACTATGAAGGGGTTAAGGATAAATCAGAGTTCCCTACACACACACACACACATTTTCCATTGAGATCTAATTATTTTAGCATGCACAATGAGCAGCAAACAGCAAAATCAATGCTCGAGCGGATGCACGTCGGTGTGGTCCGTGTCAGCTCGCCAAGTGAGTATCAGCAGCGTTGGGGCCTTGCTCCTGCCTAAATCAGTGTATGTTTCCTGGCCATATTCCCCGCAGTATTTGCATATACCCTCAAACACATACACAGCTCAGGGTAATACCTCTCCAATGTGATAAAATCAATGGGTACGCAGCCTTTTTTGCCTGACAGTATTGTCAGGGCATATTATCTGGTTTCAGAGAGCGGCCTGAGTTCATAGCAGTCGTCAGTTAAATTTCCCTTCTCTGAAGCTGAGCAAAATGTGGTAATGTCACAGCCACAGGCGACTGGCATTCACAGGATGGTTTACCGGTGGAGCTTAGCCTCCTGGCTTGTCATAGCGTATCTATCTCAGGTTATTCCTTCAGCTTCCCTATTCAGAGGTTTCCAAGAATGTTGCCTCAAGCAGTGGTGGGACACAAAAAAGAGATTTTTTTTGTTCTGCACTTAGAAACATTACCACACTTCACACTCCGTCTCACATAAGGGGAAATCTAGCTGACTGCTCTGAACTCTATATATCCGATAATACGCTGTGACAGGGCTGCGGAGAGGAACGCTAAAGACGGCTAATTTATGTTTAATTAATGTCGAGCTGGCCCCTTTATATTACTCCTAATTATTTTAAACACTGCACTCTCGAGGTCAGTTGCAGTAGGCCGCGTGAACGCCTTGTAATACAGATATTTGGAATGATTTTCTTAGTTATGGGAAGTTAGAGAATGGCATTGACCTGGGTACTTGGAGAATGGCATTGACCTGGGTACCTGCAACATACTTTACAACAGACAGTTTGTACAAACAATTCCAAACCTGTCACCCTTGCACTGTACTTAGGGTGCCCACGTGTCCTGGATTGCCCGGGACTGTCCCGCAATTCACATGTCTGTCCTGGGACCCGGGCACCTTCATTCTGGTACAATACAATCTCCCGGAATGAAATAGAGGACACAGCCACCCCCTCCTAACTAATAACTACATTTCCGGAACTGGTTTCTGGGGCCATCGCTGCCTGGCATCGTGCAACCAGTGACAATTTACTCTCAGACAGTGAGACCGGGAGCGAGGCCTGCGCCTAGTGCAGAACTGCTGTTCCCACCCACCTCGGCACCTCCTTCTTCTCCAGGACCAAGCGGCAAGCAGCAGCTAATGGTGTGATCTTCACTCTCCAGATAATGACACCACTCTTTTCCTTATACGCACGTGGCTCATACAGGCTCTCATGCACATCACTGGATCGATCAAGGTAAAAAAAACTTCTGCCTTTACAAACAGTTTCATAGTTGGCAAGGTTGAGTAAAACAATAGTCCATCCAGTTCAACCTGTGTAGATTTACGTCTGTCGATAATCATTTCCCATATCCCTGTATATTGTATTAACTAAGATGCAAGTCCAAGAGTCTTTTAAAAATATCAATACTCCCTGCTGACATCACCAATTGTGGAAGAGCGTTCCACATCCTTATTGCCTTGACAGTGAAAAAAAAACCTGCATAGATATCTTCCTACGCTGGGATCACCGTTGAGGTATATGTATACTGCTATCATATCTCCTTTCAAGCGTCCCTTCTCCAGGGAGAATAAGTTTAAAGAGGAAGTAAACCCTGATGGCTTTTACTTCCTCTTTAGCCCACTGCAAAGCCTGCAAATAAAAAGCATAATGGGCTAGTATGCATCGCAGCCGCGAGACGTCACTCCCGCGCATGCGCACGAGAGCCGCCATTTACGGCACAGCCTGGGGAGAAAACAGCACTTGTAGGCCCAGTTGTGATGACTGGTGCCTGCTCTTTGGAGGTGATTCTGCGCTGTCTGTCCTAAGGGAAGAAGCTACTCAATGGAGGAAATCAGGGGAGCACCTGTCCTGGAGAGGACCAAGCGGAAGGCTGGTATCTCGAGGAAGGCCTGGGGACTTTATTGGAGGATGCACCTTACAGTGTGCCGGGTTGGCTTAAAGACTTTAAACTGTAAGGCTGGATATCCGAATACTAAATCCTGTGGCAGAGGATATTGGAACAGTTCATCTTTATCACACTAAAGTCTGTGGCAGATACTGTTATTTGTTCTTTATCTCCGTGAATCATCTCGGCTGAGAGGGGCCTATCCGGATGAGCAATACCCACTCGGAGAAAAGTGGTGAGTGTGACTTTTGAAGCTTAAAAGCTCCCCCAGTGATCTGCATCAAGTGCCTTCACCCTGACCCTCCATTCCTCTACTCGTGTAAGTTTGTGTGAAATAAAGTTTAACAAAGAGGATTTGCAACTTGTGTGGACATCAAGGTTTCTATAGACTCTCATCCCCTAGACAACGAACGGTGAGGTAACGTGCAGGCCCAAACCTAAACCAGCAGCTCCTTCAGGGGTAGTGCTACATGTACTAAACATAGATAAAAAAAAAAATTAATAAACAAATAGTGAGTATTAAAAGTCTATATGAAGTCTATGTGAGTATATCCTTTTTAACTCCTCCAACCACCGTGTCTTCAGATTATGAAGTGCTTTGATTTTTTTTTAATTAGTGTTCCACCACAGTGTCTACAAAATTCACACTTACCAACACATCTAAATCACAGACCCTGTCTACCGCTCGTCAGGGGGATACTAAATACACTTCTGCAGAAGTTGGGGCTCTTATGGTGGTGCACTTACTCCACAGTGTAAGTCTGCCAATTCCAGGGTGGTTAGGAGCTCCAGACCTCTCTGTAGGTAACATTCAATAACAACAGCTGTGTATTACAAAGCGGCCAATTGGCTTCACACCAATCTAGGATTATGATAGAGTTCCTTTGGTCTCAGTCCAATACAGGATCTCTCCCTCACTCAGGATGGTCATGGAATAGCCTACTTCTCCAACTTGTGCAGATTTTGAAGCACCTGTAGTAAGCAGTAGACAGGAACAATAGGGCGCTCTAGACTGCGGAAACTTTGGAATGGCAGGAATACTGGAACAGTAGTATTTATCCACAATATCTCCCAGCAAATATGCAACGACTATTCCTGGTTTGTTTGATTCTGAACTATACATGTTAATTGAAAGAGCTGATCACATTGGCCTTTGTACAATGTAGGAGATGGTCCGTCTGCTACTGGGGGCTCCTGCTATTGTGTAAAGGTGCTCTGTGTTTATACTTATGATAATGTGTAATCTACTGTTTGAAGCTTGTAACAACAAGTCCGACCTGTAGTGAAATCCTGATTACCGTATTTATCGCGGTATAACGCGCTCCCACGTATACCGCGCACCCCCAAAGTGACCCCCAATCCTGTGGAAAAAAAGTTATTTTTGTACTTACAGTTTTGGTGTCTTGCGTGGCGTCCATCGGCGGCCTCGTCGGGGTCCGGCGTCCTTCTGCGGCTTCGGCGGGTCCGGCGTCCTTCTGCGGTATCGGGTGTCCTTCTGCGGCGGGTCCGGTGTCCTTTTGCGGCGGGTCCGGTGTCCTCTTCGGCGGGTCCGGTGTCCTCTTCGGCGGGTCCGGCGTCCTCGCGTCCTCCCCGCTCGTTTCCCGCGCCGAGTTTTGAATACTGCGCCAGCATATACCGAGCGCAGTACACTTCTTGGGCAGGCTCGGGCAGGCTCGGCAACTGTCGCGCTCACGTCCTGTACGTCCAGGACGTGACCGCGGAAGAAGCCGAGACTGGCCGACTATACCCGAGCGTACTGCGCTCGGTATATGTCGGCGCAGTATTCAAAACTTGGCGCGGGAAAGCGGGTATCGGCGTATATCGCGCACCCACGATTTTGCCCTGATTTTCAGGGCAAAAAAGTGCACGATATACGCCGATAAATACGGTAATCACAACAATGACCAGGTGGTCATGGAGTGACCTTGGCTGCTTTAAGTGACAGTGTCAATTCTGTTTCTGGTTACAGTTTGTATTGCTATTGTAATATGATCAGAAGAGGGGTGTCCTCCTGGTCTATATATTTGTGTGAGTTTGTTTAAATAAACATTCCATGTTCCAGTTTGTAACTGAGCTAGTCACGCCTGGTTCTTGGTTACAATATGTTGCTGTAATATCTAATATCTGGAGGTCCAGACTGGAGGAAGCAAAGCACTCAAGCGGAGTGCAACAGGGTTCCGTGTCCACCACCCCCAGCTCTCCCCGCAGGTCTCTAATTACTTTTCTTGAACCCCATGTGATGGGTGGGACTTAGCATGACCATAATCCAATCAGCCTGGCCAAGGCAGCCAATCAGAAGAACTTCCCCAGGGCTACTAGGGGAGGTTTTTATTAACCCGTAGAAACAGCCAATCGGAGCACAGTTGAAACTCCTGTCTCCCTGCCGCTGTCACAGGAGAGAACTCTTGCTGCTGTTCATTCTCAGACATCGGTGTGCACAGCTCAGTCAACACATTTCCACCATAATGGCTGTACCCATGACTATGTCATGACCAGTCATGCGTAGAGGCCGTTTTGGCAGAAATGTGTTGAATGTTCGTGCAGCACACACCGATGTCACAATAGAGTTGATGTCCTGCTGCATTAGACTGGATTCAAGCGATCTACCCGGTCTACAGTTCTTTACTTAGCAGACCATGCCTAAGTACTGGGAATCCAGTCGTGGATGCATAATTGGGGAGGTAGTAGTGCTGTTACTTTTTTAAATTAGAAAGGTTTTACTGTTCATTCTCTGTAGAGAGCAGTCATAGCCTATGTGACAAAGCCTCTCCCTTGTCAGCATACAATAGAGAAGTAGCCTTGCTTTCTGTGTAGCAGCAGTGGTCTCTCTGAAGAGGTCTGACACGCCCACTTTGCTGAGTCAGACCTATAGCTCTCCAATCAACAAAGCTTATGCCCCTGCTGATTGAAGAGAGTAGGAGGTGTTCAGGAGTCAGGACATCTGCAGAGAGACCACCAATTTCACACCAGAAGCAAGGGTCCTTTTCTGCAGCATGCTGGCAGGGGATAGGCTTTTCTGCTCAGGCTGTGTCTGCTTTCTACAGTAAAACAGTTGGCAAGGCAGCACACCTTTTGTTTTGATGTACCTGGGCTGCATTGAACTGATTTAGACTCAAAGTTCAGTTGGGCAATAAGTAGACCTCTCACTTCGAACTTCATAAAACTTTGTGTTGCAGCTGGCCTGCCACTTTCCCTCAGCTTCCAGTTGAAGACATTGAACTCTTTTAATACTTCTTTCTCTACGGCCGAGTAAAGATTTTTTTAAATAAATAAGTACATTTATGTTGGGCATCCTCTACTTGAAGGGCTAATGATTATTGACTGCCCTGCAGCAAGCATCAGGGAGTGTAGCCTGAGGCCTTTCCACTGGCCCCTAAACATGCCGAACGTTAACACATGTTTCCAGTTTTTCTGGCAGCGATTGGACACAAAACAAGGCAGTCAGAATGGACCATTTAGTGAACAAGTCAATATGACAGATCCCTGCTTAATACGAGGAAGACAAAAATTCTCGTCTTATTGAAAAAGGCAGAAGAGCCCGGGGTGTTTTTGCTTTGTGATTCTGCAGCAAAAAGTGGGTTGTGTCAATATAAGTGAATGTCACTGACTCACAGCTGCCTGCGCCAAACTGACCTCGCAAGTTTCATACACAGAGCCCTCGCATTCTAAATATCCTCTAATGTTCACGGCGTGCAATGGAAAAAAAATGGAAAAACGCCAAGCCTCGTCTGTTTTCTTTCTTGCCAGGATGTCAATGAAATAATACTTTGTGGAATAGAAGAGCGAAACTCATTTCTTTAAAATAAAATATCAACAATAAAAATCTGATTTTATGGCTTGTTTAAACAGTAGATTTGCTTTGGTGGTGGAAGTTTTTGGCACCTGGCTTCTGGCGATGGAAGAAAGTGAAAAATACAAACATTCTCCCAATCGCCCTTAAATCAAACACTTAATGCTTCCCCTACCTAAACTCTGACTCTGAAAATAATGCTTTAAAGTGTAAGTTCACCTTTACAGAAAATCTGTAAGGTGAACTTACACTGGACCCCCTCTCTATCCCCCCGTCCTGCTGTACCTGAAGTCAGCGATCACCCGCTAGGAGACATTGGGTCACCGATTCACCGGTCCGGGGATTTGAAATCCCTGCGGCTTTAGCAGGTGATTGGCCAGCTTCAGGTACAGCGGGACCAGGGGGGGGTCCAGTGTAAGGTCACCTTACAGATTTTCTATGAAGGTGAACATACCCTTTAACTAGTTACCAACAGCCCACCGGAGTTGTACTACGGCAAGTTGGCTCTTTGCTCTCTTGCACGAATCGCCGTCACTCACGAGCGTGGGAGCCAACCAGCGGGTCCGGCGGACTCGATGTCCGGGGGGGTCCAGTGTAAGTTCACCTTACAGATTTTCTGTAAAGGTGAACTTACCCTTTGACTAGTTACCGACCGCCCACCACAGTTGTACTGCTCCAAGCTGGCTCCCCTGCGTGAATTGCCATCATTTACGAGCGGGGGAGCCAACCAGCGGGTCCGGCGGACTTGATGTCCGGGGGGGGGGGGGGGGTCCAGTGTAAGTTCACCTTACAGAATTTCTGTAAAGCCTCGTACACACGATCAGTCCATCCGATGAATGAGAACGGTCTGAAGGACCGTTCTCATCGGTTAACCGATGAAGCTGACTGATGGTCCGTCGCGCCCACACACCATCGGTTAGATAACCAATCGTGTCAGAACGCGGTGACGTAAAACACAATGACGTGCTAAAAAACATGAAGTTCAATGCTTCCAAGCATGCATTGACTTGATTTTGAGCATGCGTGGATTTTTAACCGATGGTCGTGCCTACTAACAATAGGTTTTGACCTATCGGTTAGGAATCCATCGCTTAAATTTAAAGCAAGTTGGCCCACACACAATCGGTTTTGACCAATGAAAATGGTCCATCAGATCGTTGTCCTCTGGTAAACCTATCGTGTGTACGAGGCCTAAAGGTGAACTTACCCTTTGACTAGTTACCGACCACCCACCACAGTTGTACTTCTCCAAGTTGTCTCCCCTGCGTGAATTGCCATCATTCACGAGCAGGGGGAAAGGAGATTTCCGCTCCAGGTGGGTGTGATGAACAATAAGTGACTATTCAGGGGTGCCGGCAATGCACAGGGCAAATTGTAGAGGATAAGAGATGGACAGCCGCACTCCAAAAAACCTTTTAGGTTGTCTTTAATATAAAAAGGAATGAAAAAATGCACTACAAAAACCAGCAGAAAATAGGAAAAGCAGCCTACGCGTTTCACACTATAGATCAGTGCTTAGTCTATAGCACTGATCTATAGTGTGAAATGTGTAGGCTGCTTTTCCCATGTTCTGCTAGTTTTTGTAGTGCATTTTTTTCATTCCTTTTTATATTAAAGACAACCTAAAAGTTTTTTTGGAGTGCGGTTGTCCATCTCTTATCCTCTGCAATTCACGAGTGGGGGAGCAACCAGCGGGTCCAGCGGACTTGATGTCAAGGAGGGGGTTCAGTGTAAGTTCACCCAAAATCATAAAATAAATATGTTTCAGCTTACCAATCCCTAAATGTGATGGCTGCATTAGTTTTCTTTTGAGGCTTTTTTTTTTCATTCATTTTCAACTGGTAATTCTGCCTAAAACTCACTTCCTGTTATCCTTCTCACTGCTTACATTAGTCCATTAAACATTGCACTGGAAGGTGGCAACCTTGTGCATTGCGTGTGGTTGTGGAGTGGTTGTGGGGAGACCCTGTTCCATTGAATGGGTCTTGTATTGCCTGCCAAATATGACAACGGGCATATATTTTTGCTGCACTGCGATGAGAAGCATTATAGCCACGGCAAGTGGAGCGCCCAGTGTCCAGATTGATGCAACTTCTAAAGTATGGTTCATAGATGTTTATTAACATGTAACATCAAGGCTTGATGTACGTTTTTTAGACGCCACTGCACATGCGCCGTCTGCCCGAGAATAGCCGAACGTTTTCGGGCTTTCCCGAGCAGTGTGCCTGTCGGGGCCGGCAGCAGCCATTTTTTTTCAGGTGCCGCAGCCAATGCGTTGCTCTTCATCTAGTCCAAGGGCAGGGGGACCTGGCAGCGCCTGCTGCTGGGACTCGTAGGAGTCGGACTCCTGTGATGATCATGTGAGTAACTGACTGCAACTCATATTCTGCAAGCTGTGATGGCCGTACGGCGCCCTTTTTGCCCATGGCGCCCTGTGCGGCCGCACAGCTTGCACACCCCAAAGGCCGGCCCTGACTATAGCCACCAAAAGGGATCATAAAGTAGCATTCTGCCGGCAGGGAAGGCTTCCCGCTTTCCCTGCCGGCAGAACACAATGATGCTTCTGGAGAGTTACAGTTAATGTTGATTGGGGACTCAAGCTACTTTCTTTCCTTCAACCCATTTTTAAGGAAAGAAAATTGTATAATGTGTGGCCTGCCTTAGTCTAAAACCCAGTGGACTGTATGTGTAAATTGGCTTATCTACCAAATACTCTATTATCTAGATTCACATAGAGTTAGGCCGGCGTATCAGTAGATACGCCAACCTAACTCGGAATCTGCGCCGACCTAAGTTTAAGTGTATTCTCAAACAGAGATACACTTAAACCTATCTAAGATACGATGGCTTGCGCCGTCCAATCTTAGGGTGCAATATTTAGGCTGGCCGCTAGGTGGCGCTTCCATTGCGGTCGGTGTAGAAAATGTAAATCACTAGATACGCATATTCACGAACGTACGCCCGGCCGACGCAGTACAGATACGTCGTTTAGGTAACGCTTTATCAGGCCTAAAGTTATTCCATCAAATAGTTAGAATAGTGATGTTAAAGTATGACCGCCGTTCCCGCGTCGAAATTAGAAAAATTTACTTTGTTTGCGTAAGTCGCCCGTGAATAGGGATTTACGTCATTTACGTCCACGTCGAAACTAATAGGCCCGTGCGGCGTACGTTGCCGCAATGGAATATGTAGGCGGACGGCGCATGCGCCGTTCCAAAAAAACGTCAATCACGTCAGGTCAAGCCCCATTAACATAAAACACGCCCCCTCAGCTAAATTTGAATTAGGCGCCATTACGCCCGCCTGATTTTCGCTACGCCGCTGTAACTTAGCAGGCAAGTACTTTGAGAATCATGTACTTGCCTCGCTAAATTACGGCGGCATAGTGTAAATGCCATACGCTACGCCGCCGCAACTATGCGCTCGCCATCCTGAATCTAGCTATATAACTGTTGAGCAAGTTTTCTGATCCAGGCACCCCTTTCAGACACAATAGCCAGGATCTTGCCATTTGTTTTCTTCCAACATTTTCATGGGGTTTTGATAAATGTCATAACATAAAAATATTTTCTTACTATATCCGAATTGAATATTATTAAGTTTTGAAAAAAAATTGAAAAAAAAAGCAACTTTTTGTACTTTTTGCTATAATAAATATCCCCAATTTTTTTTTAAAAAAAAAATTTTTTTCTCAGTTTAGCCTGATATGTATTCTTCTACATATTTTTGGTAAAAAAAAAAAAAAATCACAATACGCGTATATTGATTGGTTTGCGCAAAAGTTATATCGTCTACAAAATAGGGGATAGTTTTATGGCATTTTTATTATTATTATTTTTTGTTTTACTAGTTATGGCGACGATCTGCAATTTTTATCGTAACTGCGACTATATGGCGGACAAATCGGACACTTTTAACACATTTTTGGGACCATTGTTATTTTCACAGCGATCAGTGCTTTAAAAATGCACTGCTTACTGTGAAAATGACACTGGCAGTAAAGGGGTTAACCACTAGGTGGCACTGAAGGGGTTAAGTGTGTCCTAAGGAGTGATCCTAACTGTTAGGGGGAGGAGCTACCAGTGACACATCACTGATCACTGTTCCCGAACACGGGGAACAGTAGATCAGTGATATGTCACTCACTAGGCAGAACAGGGGAATGCCTTATTTACAAAGGCATCCCCCTGTTCTGCCTTTGCCGACCGCAATCGCGGGCCACCCAGGAACATGGAGTGCACTCACGAGGCACGCAGCCGTCTGGCGTGCTCCTCCGGCGACAAATTTAAAGGGATATACAGGTACGCCCATTTGCGTGTGGAAATACATGCGGACAAAACCCCTGTTTTGTACGCACACTGTTAGACAGGTTAATTGGTTGTTCTGCAAGCTGGTCGGTAAGTAGGCTTGGTTTTTTCACTGGGCATTCCCCAGGTTTTATTGTTATCTGCTTTAGCCTTCCGATGCTACGTACTGCTATGGACAGCTGTAGATGGGGCAGTGGACATGTTTATGCTTCACCTGTGGTGTTTATATTGGTCCATCAGCGCACCAACACCTTTGCAGCCATTGTGCTATATGCTGGGTGCTTGGTGTGCTTCTGTACCTTTAAGGAGGGGTGGCTCCCCTTCAGTCCACCTGCCCCTATCTATCCATTAGAATGCATGTGCCTCCACTGTGGGGACACTCATTGCTTAGTGTTAGGACCACAGATTACAGGGTGCCTAGGCGCGGCTCTGTGGCTCACGCATGCGTTTGGAAATGCGTGCGGACAAAACCCCTGTTTTTAACGCACACTGTTAGACAAGTTAATTGGCTGTCCTGCGAGCTGGTCAGTAAGTGGGCTTGGTTTTTCCCTGGGCATTCCCCAGGTTTTGTTGTTATCTGCCTATGCCATGGTGTTGACCTAAAAGTGCATGCGGCGGTCGCTATGTGGTTAAATACCACCAAAGGAAAGCTCTATTTGTGTGAAAAAAAATATAAATGTTTCTTATGGGTACAGTGTTGTATGACAGTGTAATTGTGATTCAAAGTGCAACAGCGTTGAAAGCTGAAAATTGGCCTGGGCAGGAAGGGGGTGAAAGTGCCCTGTTTTGATGTGGTTAATATCTGCCAGTATATAATAAATGGTATAGGTGATAGCAGGGCCGTCTTTAATATGGTTTGGGCCCAGGGCAAACATTTTTTTTGGGCCCCCCTCCAGCTTATTTTGGGCCTGGCTTGTTCACATGTATGTTTTGGCGGCCCACATTTGTGCAGGTACAGCAGCCCATTGATTTGAATGGGCCGCCATGCCTTTGTTTCCTGCAGAAAAAAGGTGCATTCAGCATTTTAAAAATACAGTTGCCTTGAAATCCATTCTGCTTTTGCACCATGCTACTTACCTGCAGTTCTTGCACACACAAACGCACTGTGTTTTTAAAAGCGTGACCTAAACATCTAAAAATGCAGCAAGTTTGACAGTGCAGGAACTGCAGATAAGTCACAGCAGACAGCAGAATGGACAGACAGTGCTGTATTTCAGTGCTTGATGGGCATAGGTGTGCTGTGTGCGCAGCCTATTACATGAGGCATGCGCTTTTCTTTGCAGGAAACGCAGGCATAGCGGCACATTCAAATGAATGGGCTGCTGTGCCTGCGCAAATGTGGGCCGCCAAAACACATACATGTGAACCAGCCAGGCCCAAAATAAGCCCATCAAGTAGTTAAATGCAGACAGTAATGTCATGTGCTCTGAGGCTTTACTCAGCCTGGACTGCAGGTCTGATCTGTGATTTAAAGAGTTCCTCTATTTTACACATGGCATGGCATGGGGTCCCATGGTGCTGAAGCAGAATGGACAGATGGTGCTGTGACCCCCATGCCATGCCATGTGTAAAATAGAGGAACTTTTTAAAACACTGACCAGACCTGCAGTGAATCATCAAATATTATAAAGACTTTGGGCACACTCTACAGAAAACTTAAATTTACAATATAGATTAGCAAACAGTGACATACCATGAGGAGCAGGACATGAAGAAGTCAGCCTCAGGAAGAGCAAACTGGGGATGTTATAAAATCACATTCTAATTCACTTTTATATGCAAGCAGCACCCAGTGGCAGGAAGGGAGAAGTGCACGTCTAAAGGGAAGCCAGGGGTGCTGTACATTTTAAAACACTGGGAAGGGAAGCAGTACTGTCACTGGCTGCGTGCCGCTGATGATTTTCAGCCTGATTTGTGGGCAGCACAGGGGCTTAACGGGAGGCAGGGCCGCCATCAGGAATTATGGGGCCACTTACACAGCTTCAGGCATGGCCCCCTGGAGCAGAGAACCGGGATGGGGGGTGCTGCCGCCTGAAATTGAGAAGCAGGGGGGGGCTGCCGCAAATTTAGAAGCGGGGGGCCTTTACAAAAAAAGAAAGAAAGAAAGAAAAATATATATAAAAAAGGGGTGTAGCCATCCGGGGCCCTGGGGACCTCTGGGCCCTTTAATAAAAAGAAAAAAAGAAATAAAAAATATATATATAAAAAATATATTTTAAAAAGGGGGTTGCCATCTGGGGCCCTGGGGACCTCTGGGCCCTTTAATATTTTTTTTTTAATAAAAATAAATTACAAAAAAGGGGGGTTGCCATCCGGGACCTCTGGGCCCTTTAATAAAAAATATATATAAAGAAACATTTATAAAAAAAAAGGGGGGGTTGCCATCCAGGGCCCTGGGGACCTCTGGGCCCTTAAATAAAAAATAAATAAAAAAAATATATAAACAAAAATAAAAAAATAAACATTTATAAAAAAGATAAAGGGTGCTTGCCACATGGGGACCTCTGAGCCCTTTAATAAGAAAAAAAAAAAAAAAAAAATATATATATATATATATATATATATATATATATATATATATATATAAAAAAAAGTTTTTTATAAAAAAAAGGGGGGGTTGCCATCTGGGGACCTCTGGGTCCTATAATAATAATAATAAACATTTATATTTATATATATATATATATATATATAATATTTTTTTTATAAAAAAGGGGGGTTGTCATCCGGGGCCCTGGGGAACTATGGGCCCCTGGGGACCCCCAGACCTCTAAAAAAAAAAAATTGGCCCTTTAATAAAAAATAAAATAAAAATATATAAAAAAATTGTCCCTTTAATAAAAATATATATATATTTTTTTTATTTAAAAATAAATAAAAAAAAGGGGGGGTTGCCATCTGGGGCCCTGGGGTCCTCTGGGCCCCTGGGGGCCTCCGGACCCCTAAAAAAAAAAAAAAAAAAAAAAAAATTTTTTTTTTTTTTTTTTTCAAAGGGGGTTGCTTTGGGCCCCCAACAGTGACAGGGCCCAGGGCACCTGCCCCATTTGCCCTGCGGTAAAGACGGCCCTGGGTGATAGTAAGAGGCTGGTTTAAAGGAATTGCATATCCACAATTGATTTTTTTTATGTTGCTGTTAGTAATCAAAGGGTTACCAGGGTGTGGTCTGGGACTATCCTCAAGTAACTCATAAAACAAGTCCATATTTTGTACATATAATTTGTTAGCCACTATATTTTCTGCACAAGCCGCTTGCCGCCAATCCGCCTTTTATTTGTTCTGGTCCAGTATTTACGTTGTCACTCATTTCACATCCAACTGTGTTAATACATTAACTCTCACAAAGTCTATCACCGGCGCACTCCTGCCGTTCTATTATTGCTCCAAGGGTTATGGACAGAATCGTATTGCTTTACATTACGCAGCGGTATTTCTCGAGTGAGACATGAAGATCTTTCAGATAATGTGCACTGGTTCAAGGAAAATCCAATGTTTTATGATTGCCTACCAAAACACGGTGATTGGTATTCCTGTTCATGCTACCTGGGAAAATTGTATCCAACTGTGAAACAAATAGCTCCAGCCAAAGATTCTACTGCTCATTTTATGAAATCAGTAAATATAGTGCGAGAGAGATTATTATCCTAATGTATCACTGGGAAATAGCTTGCGAGAAAATGTCTGTTTGAAAGAGGTCTTGTAACAAATCTGAATTTAAAGTAAACCTTTCCCAAACCCGGGGACTTAGAATTATGATTTTGCAAATGCATAAACAAAGAATATAATGTGGGAAACCACATGAGGAAACCATGAGTGGAGCTACAGATATAGTTTAAGTTTTGATAGATGTCAAGCTTGCCCCCCCCCCATCTTCCAAGCCTAACTATTGGTCCTATACGGTGGTTGAACAGAAAAAAGGGAGTTTGGTCAGTGGGACTTTAAATGAGGCCAATCACCATGCGGAGAAAGCATATAAGGTATACAGTATTGCTTAACCACTTAAGCCCCATACCTTTAGGCAGCTAAAGGACCCGGCCAGGTTTTGCGATTCGGCACGGCGTTGCTTTAACAGACAATTGCGTGGTCGTGCGACGTGGCTCCCAAACAAAATTGGCGTCTTTTTTTCCCACAAATAGAGCTTTCTTTTGGTGGTATTTGATCACCTCTGCGGTTTTTATTTTTTGCGCTATAAACAAAAATAGAGCGACAGTTTTGAAAAAAAATGCAATATTTTTAACTTTTTTCTATAATAAATATCCCCCAAAAATATATAAAAAAAATATTTTTTTCCTCAGTTTAGGCCAATACGTATTCTTCTACCTATTTTTGGTAAAAAAAAATTGCAATAAGCGTTTATCGGTTAGTTTGCGCAAAATGTATAGTGTTTACAAAATAGGGGATAGTTTTATTGCATTTTTATGAATTTTTTTTTTTTTACTACTAATGGCGGCGATCAGCGATTTTTTTCGTGACTGCGACATTATGGCGGACACTTCGGACAATTTTGACACATTTTTGGGACCATTGTCATTTTCACAGCAAAAAATGCATTTAAATTGCATTGTTTATTGTGAAAATGACAGTTGCAGTTTGGAAGTTAACCACAGGGGGCGCTGAAGGGGTTATGTTTCACCTAGTGTGTGTTTACAACTGTAGGGGGCTGTGGCTGTAGGAGTGACGTCATCGATCGTGTCTCCCTATAAAAGGGATCACACGATCGATGCAGCCGCCAGAGTGAAGCACGGGGAAGCTGTGTTTACACGCGGCTCTCCTCGTTCTTCAGTTCCGGGGACCAATCGCGGGACCCCAGCGGTGATCGGGTCCACGGGTCCCACGGTCCCGGAGCTTTGGACCGGGTCGCGGGCGCGTGCCCGCGACCCACGGCTGGGTAGATTTACAGGACATGCTGGTACGTCCATCTGCCCAGCCGTGCCATTCTGTGGACGTATATATACAGTGGGCGGTCCTTAAGTGGTTAATTGGGTTCTAACACAAAAGGGAGTTGAATAAGGAATACACACATGTGTATATATAGGGAAAATATATACATGTGTATAAGGCAGATAATGGACTTTGGAGGCATAGAAAATATAAAAAAATCGGATATTTATTACAAAAAAATACAAGAAATAGTTGAAACACAAAAATTGCATAAAAATGGCCATATAAAAGAGGCCTACAATTACAAAAACATTACAAAAACATTGGCATGACAAACCACCTACTACATGTAGTTAAAATACAGGGAATCAACAATAGTGGGAGACTCGCAACCACTCGAATGAAAAGTTGAACAAAACCCTTGAATTTTTCAGGAGGTGCGATGTCACACGGTGCTCACCCGACATGTTGCGCGTTGGAAAAAACGCTTCTTCAGGAGCTTACAATGAATTATTCCAATTAGGAAAGGTAGAGGAAAACAATAAGGGCAGAGGCCGTGTCAAAGGTGGTGATGGAGGTTACAAAAAACCGAAGCATAAGGCAGTATAGTCCTTCAATTGCTACAGGTGAAGCCAGTTATGCTCGTCAAGTACACCCAGACTTAAGTAGAGGTCCTTAATGTACTATAAGGCATACCTCTCCGATTTGAAAATCATTAGGTGTGGGTATACTGGGTATGTCCTCTGTTCGTGGTGACAGTCTCAGTGAGCGCCTCCAAAGTCCATTATCTGCCTTATACACATGTATATATTTTCCCTATATATACGTGTGTGTATTCCATATTCAAAGCATACTGAATGACAAAAATTGCATCCACAAAATATGCTACAAATTACATATGCATAATAACAGCATGGTACTTGGCATATCGTGGAGTAAGGACAAGTCCTGCATAAGGATGAGCCGAACACCCCCCTGTTCGGTTCGCATCAGAACTTGCGAACACACCAAATGTTCGTGTGAACTTTAGAACCCCGTTAAAGTCTATGGGACTCGAACATATGAAATCTAAAAAATGGCGTGGAGTTCCCCCAAAAATCCACACCAGACCCTTATCCGAGCACGTTAACCTGGCCGGCCGCAGAAAAGAGGGGGGGACAGAGTGCGGCCCCACCCCTCTCCTGAACCGCACCAGGCCACATGCCCTCAACATGGGGAGTAGCAGAATTTTCTTGGGGGTTGTGATTGGGTGGTGGGTTATGGTAATAGCAATACATATACAGTAACATTTCAAAAATATTTTTTTCTTTACTATTTTGGGCCAGGTAAACCTCCCAGCTAGCCTTAAGCCTCGTACACATGATTGGATTTCCATCGGACAAATCCGTGGATTTTTGTCCGAAGGACGTTGGCCTTGAACTTGCTCTGCATACAGACGGCAGAACTTTTTCAGCCAACATACACAAAACTACGTGTTTTTTCAGCTCTTTAGCACCACCCTTTGGGCAACTTCTGCTAATGTTGTCTGATGGTTAGCATTGGTTCGGAGCATGGGTGTTTGTACTTTGGATTTTAGTCCGATCGGTTAATCCGACAGAACACATTTGTTGTCGGACAATTTAAGAGCATGCTATCCCACATTTGTTATCGGAAATTCAGATAACAATTGTCCAATGAAGCATACAGACGGTTGGGTTATCCGACAAAACCCTTCCATCACACAATTGTTGTCGGAATATCCGATTGTGTGTACGGGCCTTTAGACAGCACATAGGGAGATTGGACAAAGCACCGTGTGTACTTTTTTCTCTGGGGAAGATAACACAATAATGAAAATTTAAGTGAAACTATGGGGGTAATCCACAAAAGGGATACGCCGACGTATCTACTGATACGCCGTCGTATCCCTGTTTCTATCTATGGAACTGATCCACAGAATCAGTTTCACATAGATAGGGAGAAGATCCGACATGTGTAAGGGACTTACACTGTCGGATCTTAGGATGCAGTACCGCATCCGCCGCTGGGGGCATTTCTCGTCGAAATGCCGCTTCGGGTATGCAAATTAGCACTTACGGAGATCCACAAAGCTTTTACGCTTCGTTTTTTCTCCGTAAGTATTAGTTTGCCGTCACAATATTAGGGCTGCTTTTACAAGGCCTAAACTGTTTAGGCCTTGTAAAAGTAGACCCTTCTATCCCGCGTCGCTGTCTTTTTTTTTTTTTCTTTTTTTTTTTTCGCCGCAACTCGTATTTTTTTTTACGCCCGTCGCGATTCTCAAAACCCGGCGCAACGTAAAACCGCGCAAAGCACATCGGGAAAATGACGTCGGGAGCATGCGGGAGCGCGCCTAATTTAAATGGGACTCGCCCCATTAAATTAGGAACGCCTTGCGCCGGCCGGATTTAAGTTACACCGCTCAAAATTTCTAGGTAAGTGCTTTGTGGATCGGGCACTTAGTTAGAGATTTTGCGGCGGTGTAACTTAAATGGAAAAAGTTACGTTGCGCCGGGTTTTTGAGGATTAGGCCTCTAGGACTAGGTCTTTAACTATTCTCAAGTCTATCCAACAGAAAGTTAGTTTTGACTTTGTACTTTAAAACATCTTATACAAAGTCTTATTCCTTAATGTCATGGTTATAACTGCATGTAAAACAACATACTTTGTAAATAATGCAGAATTTTATCATTTCAGTGTTTGTGTATATTTAATTCTACCGAAAAAGCATTAACATTAGGAAAACAAATGCTGTGATGGCATGCCATTTGAAACATTTTTAAGAATTATGTATAGGTAGGCGTATGTTGCCATTTAAGTATTCATACTTTTAGAGACAACTGGTTAACCCCTTAAGTGTTTTGCCCTAAAGGAACACATGAAATGTTAATTATAACCACATGGGACAAGCCCCGGGAGAAGCTTGGCAGCATTAAACTGCTACCATCGGAGCCCGCTGCTTGGAGGTCTTTACATAAACACCATGTACCAAAAAAGCTACTGTCTCCTTGAATGATTTTTCAGATGGTAAAACGCGATGGGAAGTTCTTAGCTCAGAAGAAGGGTGACTGCTCAACATTACCAACTCAGACAGCAAGACTTGTTCAGGAAAATGACAGGAATTAGAGGAAAGGGCACTTTAATGGCAATGACCTGTAAGCGTCATTTAGAGAACATATGGAGGGCACGACTATCTAATTAAGATGGAATAAATAATTATATTGAAAAAGTCTTAGGGCACTCAAAACAGCAGATTAGAGTAGACAGTTGGAGCAGTCATGGGTGATATGGCAATTTTTCAATTTTCAATTTCAAGAAAAAAATAAAGGCAGATATATATATCTTTTAATTCCTGTACAGAACGTTATCTTTGTGGGAAGGACATGTAGGTCCTGGCATATGGTGATAACATGGTGATAACATTTCAGGGGGAACACAGACTGCTTCTTGTTTTATTTTCCTATTACATTTTGTTTTACTAATGTTTGATATCATTATTATTCTACAATTGTCATTTCTTTACAGTAAAAAACAATGTTTCCACAATTTTCAACCTTTTTCACATCATAGTGCTGTTGATTTCCTTCATCCTATTTATGCAGACCATATGCAGTTATTCCAGCGATAGTTGCATGTCATTTCTCAAGATGGGTTCTTGATGGTGACAATACTGAACCTTACCTGCATAATGTGCGTTGAAGCGGCCACTTGTAGTCTCTGTCGAAGGCGTTCCCCACAGCGCCAGATTGATGAAAGGCAACTTTTTCATCTGGCGGGCTTATACAGTTTATGGTGAACAATTATGCTATAAATATGATAAGCCATTCAGGCAAAAAATGTCAGTTAGATGTGTCCATTATTTTGAAAGCCAAGGCAGCAACCTTTGAATGTTGGATATGTGCCCTCACTGTCCTTTATCTTTTTCGATATTGACCAAAATGTGTTCAAGTCTGAGTGTTCCACCTATAATGGGGTCTATCAGGCTGTTTGTTGTTTTGAAAAGAGAAAGCAGTTAGGTGCCAAGCACAGTTCAAAAGTAGAGCATGTTGTTACCTAGAGGACGCCAGTGACCGTAAGAAGAATGTTTAGATTTCTACCCCGCACAAAAAGGAGACCACCTCCCCCTTTCATCAGTATGAAATCAGTTTGTGGATTAATTTTACCCCTGGGAACCCTCCATGATTGATCATTTAAAATCAGCACATCAACTAAAACTGATAGTGGTGAAAAATGTACTCAATGAGGTTGAGTTAGAAAGCAGGACTTGCCCATTTCTTCTCCCCACTTGGGGACCCTGAAAAGTACAGTTTTTAATATTATATAATGTTTACTTGCTTCATTGAATGGGTCGGCCCAAAATATTTCAGGTACTGTGTTCTTGCTGCATTATACATGAAGTGCTACCCCTGCAGGAGCTGCATGGTAGATTGGGTTATCCGTTCTTCTGCCTTAATTCTGAGACCAACCTCAGACCCACTGACACACCAGGTTAGGCAGATGGATACTGCACTGCTACTGGGAGAACACAAATCAGCAATATTTGATGGCATTAGAAAGCAGTCACAGCAATGATAATCAATACTAAGATAACTTTTCTGTAAGCAGTAGCAGACTAAATCCACTTTAGAGTGAATGGTATATGAATGGCAGCAATGAAATGTAAGACTCCCTAAATAGGTATCTTTTACTATGGACAATAGGCAAAGTTCTTCTGAAGTAGCCATTAGCCCTAGTTCTTCGCCGGCTAGCATTGGTACCCAGTCTTTATGGTGGTGCACATAAGTGCCGTCCCAGTAAAGTCTGCATGCAGTAAATAATGCTGCTATTTAGATGGCCAGTCTCTATGTCCTCAGTTTTTGCTAGCAGCAACAGGCTAATGGCAACAGTATCCCCTCACAAGACCCAGCAATACAGCAACAAGGGTCTCACTGTTCAGATGTCAGTTCACTTCTGGATCTGCCTGAAGCGTCTACGATTCTCAGCACATGGCCACAGGCCTGTGACAGGAGCTTCAATGTGCACATCTCAGGCTTCTCACAGCAAAGAGGAAATTCCTCAATGTTCAGCCTGTTAAAAGACAGCCCTCTCTCTCTCTTTATTCCCAACTTGCATTGGGAATTGTAGTTATATAGTCCATTATCTCCCATAGCATATTTCCCCTGCACTACATTTCTTATGATTAAGTGCTGCCCATAACCAAATCTATTGAGCTTCCTCTGCTTGTCAGCTCCGCCTGGTGAATTGAAGTTTAGTGGGTGAGGTGTTAACCCATTCAGCTGATCCACTGGGAACACAAAGAGCACTGCAGCACAGTGTCTTGAATCACTCTGTCTCTAACCAAGCACCTGGCTACACATTGCCTTATTTGTGGTTCCACAAGATAATCATCTTTGTCAACACTTATTATTTAAAAAAACCTGGAGTGTGCTGGAAGATTGGTGTGACAATGACAAAACAAAGGGCCTTAATCGTGCCCTTACTTCCTTAGGTATCATGATTGATATTTTAGAAATTATGTTTTGCCCACCTCTAGAAACATTAGATAATTTACAGTCATTAAAACAAACAGCAAAATGAAACATAAGCTTACTCAGATTTTGACTCGTATGGGTCATTTTGCATGCTGAGTGATGCCAATAGGCAGAGTACTTTACATACATCTAACTTAGGCCACAAAAAAGTTTCCTCCACTCACTATTCTGTTTTTATCACTAACCTCTGTGGAAAAATGTCTGGTTGTCCCTTGTATATCTGCAATTGTGCTGGCAGATGGAGAGAGTTCTTAACTTTGCCTTGGGGTTTATATCGGTGTCTATACATGTAATTTTGGCATCTTTTCCAAGGGGGGTGGTGCGCTGCTGCCTGGCCAGGTCTCATGGGCCCAGTCAGACATTACCCTAACACTATTCAGTCACCAAAATTCAGTTGATTGCAATGCCCTAAGGTGGCAATCAGACACCTAAAATATAAATGTGCCACACCCTACATAATCTGAGAATATTGTAATAGGGAAAAATTTACTTTGTATGCTCCTATAGAAAAATATAACACATTTTTAGTTCACATAAAATACATACATATAAGATACATGATTTATAAAACAAAATATGGGACACAATGGTTTTTCCTGGAGGAAATACTAGATATGATACTCCCTGTGGGGCAGTGCTAGACATATCAAGAACATGTCCACACTGAGATGTATGTGCTCCTCTTGAGTGTTCCCAAAGTCCTTAAGATTTGCTCGCTCTACATGTTTCACGACCTGAAATGTTGCTTCTTCAGGAGCTTCAATGTTTCTAGTTACATACTATAAGAACATACTATAATTAGAATACAATATACAATATAAATGTTGAGGTACATAGGTGCATATGCATATACAATATACATCTAAATAAAGGTGCTTAACAGAGAGTTTCAACGCTCACCCATACCCAGGATTCGTAACAGCCAGTAGTCATGTTCAAATTGCGTTGTTTTTGCATTTTCTGGTTCTTAACCCAGAAGTTAAAGGCCTTGCCAACGTCATTGCAGATGCCCTTTCTCAGTTCCAATGGGAATGTCTCCAGACTGTGGCCTCTCAGGTGGAGAGAGAAGGGTATCTTTGCCCGACATTCTTATGGGACCTTGCACTGATAAAAATCATTCTGTTGGCTTGTAATTTTAACATAACATTTTTATAATTTTCAACATAAAAATAAATGTTAATTAATTTACTTTGATATTTTAAGTACCTTACTTAATTGTCATTAGTTCTTAACCACTTAATCCCTGGACCATTTTGTTGCTAAATGACCAGGCCACTTTTTGCGATTTAACTGACAATTGTGTGGTCGTGCGACGTGGCTCCCAAACAAAATTTACGTCCTTTTTTCCCACAAATAGAGCTTTGCTTTTGGTGGTATTTGATCACCTCTACGGTTTTTATTTTTTGCGCTATAAACAAAAATAGAGCGACAATTTTGAAAAAAAAATCAATATTTTTTTACTTTTTGCAATAATAAATATCCCCCCCAAAAAAAAAAAAAAAAAAAAAATATATATATATATATATATATATATATATATATATATATATAAAAATGTCCTCAGTTTAGGCCGATACGTATTCTTCTACATATTTTTGGTAAGAAAAAAGGCAATAAGTGTTTATTGATCGGTTTGCGCAAAAATGATATCGTCTACAAAATAGGGGGTAGTTTTATGGCATTTTTATTAATATTTTTTTTTTTTTACTAGTAATGGTGGCAATCAGCGATTTGTATCGTGATTGCGACATTACGACGGACACATGGGACACTTTTGACACATTTTTGGGACCATTGTCATTTTTACAGCAATCAGTGCTATGAACTGGCTGTGAAGGGGTTAACCACTAGGTGGTGCTGTAGAGGTTAAGTGTGCCCTAGTGAGTGATTCTTACTGTAGGGGAGATGGGCTACTTTTGACAAGACAGTGATCACCGCTTCCGATTACAGGAAGCGGTGATCACTGTCATTGTCACTAGGCAGAGCAGGGGGGTTGCTTGTTTACATCAGCATCTTCCCATTCTTCCTTACCGTGAGACGATCGCGGGTATCCCCACGGTCGGGCTCACGGAGCTTGTTGGCGCGTATGCGTTCACAATGCTGCGATCTTAAAGGGGACGTATATATATACGTCCTTCTGCCTGTCCGTGCCATGCTGCCGACTTATATAGTCGTACACTGGTCGGTAAGCAGTTAAAAAAACACCTTTTACATTTACAAAAATCATTAATAATATTGAGTAATCTACACAAAACTTTTAAGGTATTGGCATTTCCATATTCTAATTGAGTTATATTTACTTTTCACTGCCAAGAACGCTGTGACGTAAAAGACTAAGGCCTCATACACACGATAGGTTAACCAGAGGACAACGGTCTGATGGACCATTTTCATCGGTCCAAACCGATCGTGTGTGGGCCCCATAGGTTATTTAACCATAGGTTAAAAAAAAGCCAACTTGCTTTAAATTTAACCTATGGATTCCTAACCGATCGGAAAAAAACGATCGTTAGTAGGCACGACCATCGGTTAAAAATCCACGCATGCTCAGAATCAAGTCGACGCTTGGTTGAAAGCATTGAACCTTTTTTTTTCAGCACGTTGTTGTGTTTTACGTCACCGCGTTCTGACACGATCATTTTTTTAACTGATGGTGTGTAGGCACGACGGACCATCAGTCAGCTTCATCGGTTAACCTATGACAACGGTCCATCAGACCGTTGTCCTCTGGTTAACCTATCGTGTGTACGAGGCCTAAGACGAGCTGACAAAATTAAGTCGGAATTCCCGGCCAAAAGCCGACAGGAAAACCGGTCGTGTGTACGGGGCATGAGTGATATCTGATTTTAACTAATTAACCACTTAACGACCGCCTCCTGCATATATACAAATAGGGTATTGGCTCAGAGGTCCCTATTTATCTAGATTCTGGATGATGGTACGCCCCCTTTAAATGTTTATTTATTTATTTCATACCCTCAGAGGTTACATATCCTGCATATATACGTCAGCAGAATGGCACGGCTGGGCAGATCCACTTACAGGTACGTCCTGTACATCTACCCAGCCGTGGGTCGCGGGCGCTGCCCGTGACGCGCTCCCGCAACCCGGTCCGAAGCTCCGGGACCGGGACCCGTGGACCCGATCGGCGCTGGGGTCCCGCGATCGGTCCCCGGAGCTGAAGAACGGGGAGAGCTGCGTGTAAACACGGCTTCCCCGTGCTTCACTGTGGCGGCTGCATCGATCGTGTCATCCCCTTTATAGGGAGACACAATCGATGACGTCACTCCTACAGCCACACCCCCCTACAGTTGTAAACACACACTAGGTGAAACATAGCTCCTTCAGCGCCCCCTGTGGTTAACTCCCAAACTGCAACTCTCATTTCCACAATAAACAATGCATTATAAATGCATTTTTTGCTGTGAAAATGACATGGTCCCAAAAATGTGTCAAAATTGTCTGAAGTGTCCGCTATAATGTCGCAGTCACGAAAAAAATCGCTGATCGCCGCCATTAGTAGTAAAAAAAATATTAATTAATAAAAATGCAATAAAACTATCCCCTATTTTGTAAATGCTATAAATTTTGCGCAAACCAACCGATAAACGCTTATTGCAATTTTTTTTACCAAAAATATGTAGAAGAATACGTATCGGCCTAAACTGAGGAAAAAAACATTTTTTTTTATATATTTTTGGGGGATATTTATTATAGGAAATAGTAAACAATATTGAATTTTTTTCAAAATTGTCGCTCTATTTTTGTTTATAGCGCAAAAAATAAAAACCGCAGAGGTGATCAAATACCACCAAAAGAAAGCTCTATTTGTGGGAAAAAAGGACTTCAATTTTGTTTGGGAGCCACGTCGCACAACCATGCAATTGTCGGTTAAAGCGACGCAGTGCCGAATCGCAAAAAGGGGCCTGGTCCTTTACCTGCATTTTAGTCCGGGGCTTAAGTGGTTAAGGACTCATTCATATCAGAAGGTGGTGCAGGAAATCCACATTCTGTGTGCACTCCCACACTGTGTTCAAAACGCCCTGGGTGTGTGATCTCCTGCGGGTGTATATATATTTTTCAAAGGACACCTCAAACGCAGATCACAATCACAGTGCGTTTGCCTGCCCTGGATCTCATGGTAATGCAGTAACATGCAATTTGGTGCAGTAAGTTTTTGAAAAAGTAGCGCATGCATTACATTTTTGTGTGATCCAGAATAATTTCAGCAATTTAAATGAATAAGCTGAAAATCGCACCACATGGAGTTACACAGGAATCCAGCAAGAACGTGGAGCAGGTATGTGTGCGATTCAGGTGTAAACCTAAGTTAAAATATTATGTTCTAAATATGCTATTGACGGGGGGCGCATGCGCGGCGCGATGCTGACCGGACTGGCCTGAGCCGTGCTCCGAGAGACCCGGGCATTCTAGGCGGATTCCCCAGGGCAATTTAGCCCTTTCAGCAGCGAATACACCCAGCACCCCTGTGGGAACATCCAGTGCATGCCATCCGCTAGGAAGAAGCGGAATCGGAGCTCCGGGCATACTCTAACAAACTTTCTCCTCACCATGGAGCAGAGAAACAAGCAGACGTCCCAAGATGGCGCCGACCAGCACATGTGGACGCAGCCCTGCACATCCAACCAAGGCAACCTCTGCTCGCCCCCGTGACAGTGAGTACAATCCACCGTTGTCCAAGGCGGACCTGGATGATAGCTTGACTGCGGTTTTTAATAAACTGGTGGATAAAATTGAACAAGAAGTTCACAAATCCACAGCGGCCCTATCTCAGGAAATTGCTAGCATAGGCAGCCGTACAGACATGCTAGAGACAAAGCATGATGAGCTCTCCCTTGCTCATAACGATCTCAGGAGGGACTTTGAGAACTTAGCAGACAATTTTGCCTTTATGCAGGCACAGGTCGAGGACCTTGATAATAGAAATCGCCGCCATAATATTAGGCTGCGTGGGGTCCCTAAGACAGTCACAGACCTGATGCCTGCAGTCTCAAATTTTTTTCAAGAACTGCTACCGGATAAACCCCCTTCAGCCTTTATTTGTGACAGAATTCACAGAGCACTGCGCCCTAAACCTCCCCCGGAGGGCCCCCCCAGGGACATAGTGATGTGTATGAGGGACTTTCTAATTAAAGAGGACATCATGCGCGTTGCCAGAAATTCCCATAACCTACATATGGATGGCAAGAGAGTCCAGATTTACCCAGATATATCACCTGCAACCCTGGACAGGAGGCGCAGGATGAAAGAAGTTACCACTGTGTCGCAGGCTGCTAGAATCAGATACCGTTGGGGTTTCCCCTTTAAGCTCACGATCCCACATAACGGATCGACATACACGGTCTACAATGTCATTGAAGGGAAGGAGCTCCTGGTAAAGCTGGGCCTGATTACCCAAAACACCCCAGCCCGTCCACCTGCAACACCCAGGCCTTCTCCCATTTGGTCGACCCTGTCTACCAGATGTAACCAGAGGGACCAGAGGAGACTGATCCATTCCTTTCAAGCTTGACACATTCTGAACCCAGATGATCCTCCACATCCGACGCTGTGATGTAGCCAAGACCCTCATCCTTTTTGTCACTAATTTTAATGCTGGTCTTCTTTGCCCACGTCCACATAGTCCCCTCTATCCAGAGAGGAACAAAAGCGCAGAACAGTATACCGTTCCGCTGCTCCGGATGTTCAACGTGCTCAAGGAACTCTGGACCGCTGCGAATTGTTAACTAACTAAGTCCTTACAATAATAGGATTTTTCCTTTTTTTACCCACTTATTTTGCGGGCAAATATATATTAGCGAGGAAAGGGTATTGGAACCCATGGATAGAGAGTGCTGCACACCCCTGATATGTCTTGAGAAAAGAGAAAATTACCCCTAGGGGCTTTGTGCTGCAGCAAGGAATAGAAACGTACCAAAAAATATATAAAAGTATAAATTTATTTAAGTATGTTGTACAGAAAAAGCCCCAAACAGTAGGGACTCAAGATATGAGCTTGGTAAAAAACATAAGTCATACATGGCAAATAAAAACACAAGGTAGAACAAGTACAGACATAGCATAACAGTACTGTAAGTATACAAATACTATGGGCGAAAAACACCCCTACGCGTTTCGACCTTTTATAAGTAGCGGTCTTCTTCAGGGAGTATTAGTTAGACGCTGCCATAGGTTCTGTAAGAAAGAAAAAACATACAAAGAGAGATACATATAGATAAGTGGGACATAATAAACAGAAGAACACAAAGAGGGCCCGCCACCCACAGCCATATAGGTAGATGGCAGGATGCGGGTAAACCTCCTACAGAAGTGGACTAGTGTAAAAAATCCCACTGCCACAAATATATATAATTTTTTTTTCTTCTCTCCATCGCAATCTACAGTGAATCTGCGGTGACCAGGTTGCCCCTTTGGGACTACACGCACTCCCCTACCCCATATGTTCCCACATTACTAGTCCTGGATGGAACATTCCGCTCAACAGCGCATAATGGTGGGGGGGGGGGGGGTTCCCACCCTACACAACCTTTTTTTTTTTGAAAGGGGGAAACATTTTCTTTCCTTTTTTCTTTTTTTTTCATTTTCTCATGTTATATTTTTTTCCTTTCTGGACCGCTTCTTCCAGTCATATGTTAATTCTGTATTTTAACAATGCACCATCGTTTTTTTCTCTTGTAATTTTTTCTTTTTATATACATCTATTTCAAGATGCCTAGAACATCCGTCGTCGCTAGATTGACCCCACTTCCGCAGCTGTTCTCGATTGCTGCTCCATCCCCGGATGGGACATCACCCGAGCAGTTTGTGGTCCAGGGACGTTTCGGTCCCACCTCATACAACTATCTGTTGTAAAATGTTTGACAGGTCATCTCCTGTCCCCAAAATGTATCTTACTAATGTGATAACTATATTATGCATATTGTTGGCCACTAGGGCCTTACTTGTTTTAGATAAGCTTATTCAGAGACAGTCATCTAAATACCTTTTTTACGCTGGTTTCTTGCTCACACATCGTGCCTCTTGTGACTTCTCAGCTACACATATTTCAAAAGATCTCGACTCACCCTTTCCCTATAAACATACTTCTTTCCTTAATGGTAATTGTCAAAGTGATGTAACAAAATTGATATACAACATTATTCTGTGGTATGCTGCCCTAATAGGATACGCCCAGCTGATAGTCCTCCTATTATGGTCTCATGGTCCTTAAAATAGTCTCCCACAACACGCAAGGATTTAATTCACCCCACAAACGGAAAAAAGCATTCCAACATTACAAGAGAATTGGAGCAGACGTTATCCTACTCCAAGAAACTCATTTTGCCACAGCTAACCACCCCACATTCTTCAATAGAACATTTGGTCAGCACTATTACACCACCCACTCTAACAAAACACGCGGGGTCGCAATCTTTATTCGAAACTCAATAATTTTTGACGTTCATCAAATTTACAAAGACCCAGATAGCCGATTTATAATCCTAAAAGGCACCATTAATAACAAAGGGATAACAATAGCTTCTATCTACGCCCCAAACGAATCCCAAACAACGTTTTTTTCAATTTTTTTCAATATTCTGGATAGATACCACTCACCACATATGATCCTGGGTGGTGATTTTAACCTAACAGCACACTCAGCATTAGATAGAAGCAAAATCTCACCCTCTTCAAAATCATTTTCGAAAAAACTATTAATAGGCTGCTCAATAATAATCAGCTAATTGACGCTTGGAGGGCCCACAATGTAGGAATTAAGGCCTTCTCCCATTATTCCTACCCGCATGAGTGCTATGCCAGAATAGACTACATCTACTGCACCCCTGTTTTGTTGGCCAACTCTTCACATGCTCATATGCACCCATGCCCATGGTCAGACCACGACATTATATCCTTTGATACTTCGCACATAGGCCTCGCCCCCTCGACATACACCTGGAGACTCAACGATGCCCTACTAACAGACTTGAAGAATAGAGATTTGATCGCATCCCATATAGACAACTACTTTGAAGACAACAATAATGAAATCACACCCCCTTCCTCCATTTGGGTAGCTCATAAGGCAGTCCTTAGGGGACAAATCATTCAGATAGCTGCTACAAAAAACAAGGAAAGACTGGCGACTATAAGACAACTGACAAATGACCTAAATCAACTATATCACAAATTACAACATTCTGTTTCACCTGAGCACACACAACAGATCCAATCCAAACGTAAGGCCCTGGATAACATATTGTCAACCAACACAGAAAGGTCCTTGAGATTCTCGAGAGCTAAATTTCTGTTACACAGTAACTCTCCCTCGGCAATGTTTGCCAGAAAATGAACCCAAGACACCAATCCTACCCATATTTATAAATTGCGAGACACCCAGGGTAACATGGTGACACACCCCAAAGGAGTACTTAGTATATTCACAGACTTCTACCAAAAACTGCTGTCAGATCCAGGTACAAATCCAAATACACTTGCTGACTCGTGGCTAAATGACATTAGACTCCCCTCACTTGATCCCAACCAGACCGAATCCTTGAACAAACCTTGTACTACAGAGGAGATTGCCAATGTAATCAAATCCCTCAAGACTTCAACGACCCCAGGCCCAGAAGGTTTTACAACCTCCTATTATAAGAAATTTGCCACCCAGCTAGCACCCGGCCTTATGAAACTCTTTAATTACGTCCTAGAAGGTAATCAATTCCCAGACGAGATGCTATTGGCAAACCTCTCCCTAATTCCCAAACCTGATAAGGACCACACTCTCCCACAAAATTTCCGCCCCATCTCAGTATTAAACAATGATCTCAAGATTTTTGGTAGAATTCTTGCCGACAGACTTGCCTATGTTATCTCCCCATTAATACACCAGGATCAATCAGGCTTCATCCCGGGTAGGCAGATAGTAGACAATATAAGGCTAGTGACTAACATAGTACAAGATGCTAATCTAAACTCGAAACAGGCTTGCCTCTTGAGTTTGGATATTCACAAGGCCTTTGATAGCGTCAGCTGGTCCTACTTAAATAAACTTCTTCCCAAATTTGGTATCACAGGCAAATTCTTACAGGGTTTCAATGCCCTTTACCATGCCCCACAGACACGCATCAAAATTCCGGGCCACAACTCAGAATTCTTCCCTTTGAGCAGAGGAACCAGGCAGGGATGTCCCCTATCCCCTCTCCTCTTCGCCTTAGCCATTGAACCCCTAGCACATGCGATCAGACACAATAGCGACATACGCGGATACCCTTTAAAGGACTCGGAGTTCAAGATTAGTTTATATGCAGACGATGCGCTGGTGTTCCTCACCGAACCCCTCCTCTCTATCCCAGTATTGTTAAATACCTTGAAGACTTTCCACGAAGTCTCTGGTCTAAAAGTTAATCCAAATAAGTGCTCAGCTCTTTCACTAAACCTACCCCCTGACTTATTGACCAGATTGGGCAATAATTTCCCGTTTATTTGGAACCCCCACTCATTAAAATATTTGGGAGTTAATATCACCTCCTTATACTCACAACTATACAAGGCAAATTACCCCCCTATCATTGCACGTATCAATCACCTCATGAACTCCTGGTCCTCCCATCACATCTCTTTCCTGGGAAGAGTTTGTGCTATCAAAATGAGCATAATTCCTAAACTTTTATACTATTTCCGTTCCCTTCCCATACTGGTACCCAAAACTAAAATTGAAGGCATTCAGAGATCAATCAATAAATTTATATGGGAGGGTAAAAAACCCAGATATAGTTACGCACTTCTACACAGACCTCAATCAAAGGGCGGTATAGGCCTTCCCAACCTCTGGCACTATTATCTGGCCACAAAAATCTCCCAACTGTCACAATGGTTCTCCCCTAAACAGGGCATACCCTGGATGAGGTTCGAAACCACCTCTGTCCTCCCATATCACCTTCAAGGCATCCTGTGGTCAAACAACGTCCTTTATAAGAAACTCTCCAAACTGAACCTAGTAGTGGCATACCTATTCCAACTATGGGTAAAAATTAAGATCTCCTTCCTGCTCTCCTCCCCTGTATCCCCTCTTACTTCCTTTTTAGGTGACGTTAGACTCAACTTGGCATTCACTAACAGAAGGCACTTTTCACTATGGTTGGATAAAAACCTAATTACCCTAGCCTCACTACAATCTAAGTGGAAGTTTAAAACCTTTGAGATGATTCAAAGGGACCATGGTCTCCCCCACTCGGAAATAGGAAACTACGAACTCATAAAAACTTTCTATGCAGACCATTTCTCACTATCCACCCTCCCTACCAAAACGTTATTTGAGAGAATATGTATATCCTCATCTCGGGACAAAGGGATGATTTCTCTGATATACAGTTATATTAATAACCTTAGAATGGAGATAAAATCTCTACAAATGCTACATTGGGAGTCGGACCTGGGAGTCACTTTCCCCCCAGAAACGTGGTACACCATGGCAGAAAACTTACGGAAATGCAATAAGGCTGTCTCCTTTAGGGAAACACTGATTAAAATATTTTCTAGGTGGTACCTCACACCCTATAAACTGCACTCCTTCTATCCATCTGTCTCCCCGAATTGTTTCAGGGGCTGCTCTGAACAGGGCACTATGCTACACACATTTTGGAGCTGTCCACTCCTTAAACAAATTTGGAGAGCCACTGCAGAGAAATTTGAGGAGACGAGTGGTCATAAAATCTCCCTCATCCCCCAAATCTGCATTCTATATGCTGAGGTCCCTGACATCCCCACCCCACATCTTAGACTACTACACTCCCTATGTAGTTCGGTGCAGTGGATGATTGCACTGAACTGGAGATCCAACAACACCTCTTGGCAACAGGTGTTAGATAGGATGGAGGTTCTAAAACTTACAGAGAGAATTTTTCATACCCTCAATGATAGTCTACAAATATTTGACTCTAAATGGTCCAGTTGGCCCTCTGGTCAATAAATATACACTCGGTTACCACCCCTTCTCCCATAACTTTTGCCCCCTACATTTCCGATATCTCTTAAACAATTAGCCTTGTGCTTTATGAAGTAACAAGTATTTATTTTTATGTCACATAGGCACTACTTAACTAAGTCATATTGTTGTATGTTTTGAATTCCAGTGAAACTATGCTGAAATATGTACTGTCCATATGTTCCTTTTTTTTTTTTTTTTTTTTGCCACGTCAGACATAACCATAGCAAGAGACCTGCTCATGATTTTATTCATAATTCCATCTCTATTTCGGGTATAGCATCATTTGTGGTATTTTTTTTTTTTTTTACTTGATTCTATATTTGTTATTCTGCTTTTACATGTAATTTTTTCCTTTTTTTTTTTTTTTTATTTTTTTTCCACTTATAACTTCTTTCAGCCCTTTAACAATTTAGGCCGGATAGAGCGTTCCTCATAGATACAAGGTCCATCAAGCTATCATTACGTGGTAACGTGGCGCAGCACCCCTCCCTTATCCCTTCCCCCCCCGACTACCCTTCCCACCCCTCCCAGACCATCTCCCGACTCCACCTAGTATTTTTGTTTCCTGTACTGCTGCATTCTTATTCCACTCTCATATTTTCTGCGTACTTCCGAGACTTTTTAAATTCAATCCATGTTTCCCAAATATCCTTATTTCCTGCCTTGTTCTTTTCCACGCCATATTTTACTTTCTCCCTCCTATAAGTACCCTCTACCGAGTCAATCCACTCCCATATTTGCGGACTTACCGAATTTCTCCATTTTAGGGGTATCAATCGTTTCGCCGAGTTCAACAAGTGCGGGATCAATGATCCCCTATATTCGTTCACTGGCATATCTCCCCCATGAAAGAGGACTACCCACGGGTTGTCTTCCACTTCTTTTTTAGTTATCTCTTTAATCAGAGCCAAAACTTTTCCCCAGAACGTTTTAATTTTTATACAGTCCCACCACAGGTGGGCCATCGTTCCTCTTGCCTCACATCCTCTCCAACATTCCTCTGGCTCCCCCACTCTGAATTTAGCAATTTTTTCGGGGGTAGCGTACCATCCTGTCAGACATTTGAAGTTCATCTCGGCGGTTTTTACATCAACCGCCGAAGTATGAGTCAAATTAAGGATTCTCCCTATGGTCGTCTTCCCCCTTGGAACCCTTAGGTCTCTCTCCCATTTTTGTATATAGTTTAGCGTATCCGACTCGTCTATTTTCTGCAAGTATTTATAAATTTTGGAAATATTTCCTTTTGAGCTTTCGGTACTGCACATATGTTCCAGTGTAGTGTATTCCTCTCGTGACCTCAGTGGGTGTGGGAGGCACTTAACGAATGACACCAACTGAAGGTATCTCCACTCGTTGAGTGCCTCAATTTCAATCCTAATTTCGTGCATGGTCATAATTTTACCCTTTGATATTATGTCTTTTAACTGTGTTCTATTTTTAATCCATCTACCACCTACCTCTTTAGTTCCAGGTGCAAAGTATTCATTTTCTTTCAAATCTATAAGGGGTGAATTAAATTTAGTCTTTAATTGTTTGTGTAGTCGATCCCAAATCCTTAAAGCGTTATGTGTAATTGCGTGTGTTGACGTGTGTAGGGTTCTACAATGTGGGGGGTTCCAGATTAATCTCCCTAACTGTGCCCTAGCTAAAGTGCATTCAATACTTATCCATCTTTTATCCTGTGATTCTTTAGCCCATTCTATAACCCGTGTGAGGACCGAAGCATTATAGTATAATCTAATGTCAGGTACAGCCAGACCGCCTTTTTTCTTGGTCCGTTTTAGAGTTTGTGCAGAAATTCTGTGTTTTTTATTGTTCCAAATGTATTTCATTAGAAGAGAGTTAATTATTTTGATATAGGACGGAGGCAAATAAATTGGGACCATTTGGAATTTATACAAAATTTTGGGGATAAGCACCATTTTTACCACATTTATCCTCCCAAACCACGAAATTGGTCTATTGTATATGGTTTTAATTTCTCTTTTAATTTCGTCAAGAAGGGGAACAAAGTTTATTCTATATATTTTTTTCAAGGTATTTGCCATTTTTATACCCAAATACTTTATCTCTCTTTGCCAGGAGAAATTGTATTTCTTCCGCAAATATAGTTCTTCTTCTTTGTGAATATTGATATTCAGAATCTCCGTTTTTGTTGTATTCATTTTAAAATTTGAGACCTCGCCATATTGTTTTAAGGTATCTATTAACTTCGGGAGAGTGATTCTTGGGCTGCTTATGTAAAATAATAAGTCGTCTGCGAAGGCTGACAATTTGTGCTCGTCTTCACCTACTTCTACTCCATAGATTTCTGGGTTTTGTCGGACCATTGCCAGGAGGGGTTCCAATGATAGGACAAAGAGGAGGGGAGATAGGGGGCATCCTTGCCTAGTCCCATTTTTCATCTCAAAAGGTGCGGAAAGGGATCCGTTAATTTTGATCCTTGCACACGGGTGATGATATAGGGTTTTGATCCTCCTTATCATCCCTGGGCCTATTCCTATAAATTCTAAAGTTTGTATCAGGAATCCCCAGTCTACCCTGTCGAAAGCTTTCTCAGCATCAACCGACAGGAATAGACCGGGGGTCCCACTTTCTTTAATCTGCTCAAGGAGGAGGAGCGCCCTCACGCCATTGTCTTTTCCCTCCCTCCCAGGTATAAAACCTACCTGGTCTGGGTGGACAATGGCAGTCATCACTCCCTTCATTCGTTCCGCTAAAATTCTTGCATATAGTTTCGTATCTGTGTTCAGGAGTGAGATCGGTCGATAACCTGAGCAAGTCGTATTATCCTTTCCCTCTTTTTTAATCACTGTAATCGTTGCTGTTAAAGCCTCTCTACTCATGTCATAGTCTATTCCGAGACCATTAAAGTATTGGCAAAGTCTGGGGATTAAGATGGTGCTGAACTTTTGTAGGTAGGCAGATGTAAAGCCATCTGGCCCGGGACTTTTCCCCTTAGGAGTGTTTTTTAAGGCCTCACTTATTTCCTGTTCCGTTATTAAACCTTCCATCTCTTCTACCTCCCCTTCTTCTAATTTTGGAAGGTTAGCTAGTTGTAATATTTCCCTATTCTTATCTATTTTTTCGCGTGGACATCTGATCTTTTGTTGGATACCGTAAAGTTCTTCATAGTAGCTCCGGAATACTTCTGCTATTTTATTTGTCGCGTGTACTAAGTCACCATTCCTGTTCCTGATTTTTTCTATAAAATTCCTAGTTTTCTTTTTTCTTACCATTCTGGCCAAGTTTTTACTAGGTTTGTTTCCCCAGACATATCTTTCTCTCTCTATCCGGTCTGTATATTTCTTAGTTTCTTGTTCCGCCAGAGCTCTATATTCATCCCTTCTTATACACAACTTATGAAGTATTTCCCTCTTTTGCCCCTGTGATTTATGTTCCTGTTCCAGCCGATATATCTCCTCCCTTAATGTTTTTAATTTACTTGTTCTTATTTTATTTTTCCTTGCCCCTTCTACAATAAAAATTCCTCTTATATATGCTTTATGGGCATCCCAGAGGGATGCTCTTGAAATCCCCTCCTTATCGTTCTCCTGAAAGTAACGTTCCAATTCTTTCTGTATCCTCTCCACTACCTCCTCATCCCCCAACAGACTCTCATCCAATCTCCATTCTGGTGGTGTGTCTTTTTGTATAGAAGTTTTTATTTTTAAGGTTATAGGGGCGTGGTCAGATAACGTCATGATCTCACACCTTGCTTCTATAACACTCTCCAGAAGTCTGTGGTCGATGAGGACGTAGTCGATCCTCGAGTACGTCCCATGCACCGGTGAAAAAAACGTGTAATCGCGGGCCCTCGGATTGAGGATCCGCCATACATCCACCATTTGATTTTGTGTCATTTGTTTTATCAGTATCTTTAGTTGCTCACGATTTGTCCCCTGTACACAGGACGTACTATCGAGGCTTGGGCTCATGCAGAAATTGAAATCTCCCATCAAGACTACATGGCCCTCTTCAAATTCTTTTAATTTTCTCATGATTTTTCTAATATATTTAACCGAGTTCACATTGGGGGCGTACACATTAGCCAGGGTATAAACCTCTCCTCCTAGTTTTATTTTCAAGAACAGGAACCTCCCCTCCGGGTCTGTTTGTCTATCCACCAATGTGAACCGGATTCTACGAGCGAATCCAATAGCGACCCCGCGGGATCGCGATGAGATTGTATCCCCGTAATACCATATTGGGTATTCTGATGAATAGAGCTTTATATTGGACTCCAAGGTAATATGGGTCTCTTGAAGGTAGGCGATATCTGTTTTATACTGTGTTAATTCACAGAGAATTTTATGTCTCTTAATATGAGAATTTAGCCCTTTTACGTTATATGAGAGAAACTTGACATCTGTCATAAAACTTTTTTTTTTTGTTTTTTGTTTTTTTAAGCGTTTGGGATAATTTTTTTATGGAGTCGGTCAGATGGTCCCCCTGCCTCCCCCCACCCCCCCCGCCCCCCCATTCCCACCCCCTCCCTCCTCCATCCCATCCCCCCTCCCTCCCTCCTCCCCCGTCCCATCCCCCCTCCCTCCCTCCTCCCCCCTGGCCTATTCTTGGCCTATGAGCCTTGGAAGGGCAATTCCTCGCCTTCACCCTCAACTCCTCTAATTGTGGTGGTGCTCGGGCACTCCCTTGACTCCCCCCCCTCTCCCTCCCCCCCCCCGGTCCATGATCCCGGAGATCCAGGTAATTCAGAGCCCCACTAATCCACCCAAGCCGATAAGTCGGGGGGTTCTAGCTGCATTTTAGAGCAGAAATCATTCAGTTCTTCTGGAAATCTTAGTCGAGCCGTTTTACCTCCCTTAATGCCTATAAGGCATGCCGGGAAGCCCCATTGGTACTTTATATTTTGTGCCCGCATCAGCTCTAAGAGTGGTTTCAAATGTCTTCTCCTTGCCAGCGTTTCCTTAGATAGGTCAGAGAATATTTGTAAGTCAGTCTCTCTATATCTCAGGGGGGGTTTCCCCCTAAGTCTTCTCCAGATTTCTGCTTTATCAACAAAATTCTTGAACCGGACAACAACATCTCTTGGCCCGTATCTATCTATCATCTGGGGATTTCCCACTCGATGCACTCTTTCAATTTTGAGGGGCTTCATTTCTGCTGGTCTCTCAAGTAAAGGGCAAAAAATTGTGTTCATGATCTCCATGAGGTCTTCCTCCTTTTCCTCTACTATCGCTCTGACTCTAAGGTTCTGTCGCCTGTTGCGATTCTCCTGGTCCTCTATCCTGTAAGCCGCTAATCTCTGGCTCTCGGTCAGGGCCATAACCTGCCCTTTCAGGGTGTTTATTTCTTGATCCTGTTCCTCTAATCTCCTTTCTGTCTCTACTACCCTTTCTCTGAGTCCTCCGAGGTCCACTCTCACCTTATTGATCTCTGTCTTTATGACATTTTCCATCCTTAATAGCATAGCATTCATTTCTGCCTTTGTGGGAGGCTGTGTGTCCTGTAAGTCTGGGACCAACACTTCCGTGTTATTGTGATCTTGCTCGCTTTCTATTGTAGTTTCACTTTTAGAGCTCTCCGCGCTATTCGCTCCCTTTTTTGATTCGTTCTTTTTTTTTTCAGTCTTTTTTGCGAGACCCGGACTTTTAAGGCTCCCCTCTTGGGTCATATATTGCTGTATAGAGCTATTCCCCGAGTTATTCTTAGTGGGTTTTAAGGTGACACCTCTCGTTGACCTATTCATTCTATTGGAGGGTCTGATTCTCTTCCCCAGTTTGAATGAGGATTTTTTCCAGTCTACTATTGATTCTTTTCTTTTTTCTTTTTTCTCTTTCCCTCAGCCTTGCCTTAGCTCTTCTTTATGGGGATAACTATTCCCCTCTTGCTACTCTCTCCCCTCCCTTTAAGGGGAAAAAAAAGAGGCGCAAAGGGGGAACGGGTGCCAGCAAAACAAAGGATATGGCCAGGAGCACCAGAGAGGAAAGAACACACAGGGAAGGAGTTCCCAGTATAGTACACAGGAAGAAGGGGGGACCAGACGGAGAATAAGGAAGATAAATAAAGGACCCGGAGTAGGGGCACCTCCTCTCCGTCCCCCTATTGACTCCCGTCCACTCCCCGTCCCCAACCCAGCTTAATTATTACAATGGACAGACCAACTGTTGTTTTATCTTCTTGTATCAGAGCTGTCTTCCATATGATTTTAGAATTTGAGCTGCGGTATTTTCTCTGGCTTGCCCTCCTAATCTATAGGGGCCTTTCTTCCGGTTGGATTTCCCAAGCTTCTAGTAAGATTTTATATGCATGTCTATGGTTAGGGTGAAAGTTTTTGCGACTCTTTACCTACACTGCAGAAAATTCTGAATGTTATCTGGCAAGATGCTGGAATCTTCTATAGGCACCTGGTGGTTAAGCTCTATTCGGCGTCTCTTGATGTGCTATTACCTCCAACCTATGGTTAGATTACCGGACTAGTTATCCTGTGTGTCCGCGTTATTTAATCAATACGGCCCTTTTACATATAAGGGGGGTCCTGCTCCTTCATAAATTGATTTATATACAGGCTTTTTGTACGTGTGCAGAAAATAGGGCTCGGACCAGTATATCTTCCCTGGTCTGACTGTCTGACTGTCCCTCAAGTTACTGGCAGCTAGGTATGCTTACCCCACTGCCAAGATACACGCAGGGGGACCAGGAAGGAAAAAGACACCGGTAACAGAAGAAAAAAAAAGGAGAGGAAAAAAAAGAAAAGAGACATGTATCAGAATCTGCTCCGCATCTAATAGGACCTCTGTCACAAGTCTCTTTCCTAGACTGCAGGCAACTTAAGTCTCTTACTCTTTAGAAACACTTATCAGCTTAATGCTTATTTAAAAGGGAAAATCGCCCATGCACATTCAACCTCTTGCTTTGGTAATCATAGATGGCAACACTTTGATAATAATGGTAATGGTCCTGTTATCTCAGTGCACCAAGATTATAGCTCAGTCCTTTTTCCTATATGTACAGCATTAGCTCATTGCACATATAGTATAGTACTAACACCATCTAATCCAATTTTCATTTGTCTCCTGGGCTGTGGCATCTGTAGAGAGTCCCAGCATAAGAAACACAGTACCGGGGGGATTGGGGGGGGGGCCCAGGGAGGGGGGGGGGGGGGTGCGGGATGGCACCCGACCCTGCTCGGCTCTACTGAGCGTCTCACCCAACCTCAGGACCTCCTTGACGCCCTGTTGCTGCCGCTGCCAGTGCTGCTGGGGCTCCGTTTTCCTTCCTGCATCATCCTCTATCGTAGCACCGCTTCCTCCGTTCCCCAGCTGCTCCCGGCGTAGTGCTGGCCAATCGCATAGCCTCTTCCAGTCACGTGGTATCCCTCTGGGTCCCGTTTGTTTAGGGTTTTTTTTTCATTGAGCCATGCAGGGCGGGGGTGAGTCTCCGACTTGGTCGCCGGGGGTGTCAGCCTCTCATGCTGGCATCCACCGGTCCGCAGCTGGGTCCGTCGGCTCTCCGCTCTCCTCTCCCGCTACCGCACGCCATGGAGTACTCCGGCACCTCCCACCTACACGTGCGCGCGCGTCACGTCCTCATCTCCCTCCCTTTTGGTGGTGTCCATATGTTCTTAATATGTGTTTGCTTATCCACATTTATATACAAATAAACTTTTGTAAACAAAAAAAATATGCTATTGACTAATTTTCAATAAACCAGTATGGGGGGCAGTTTGTCATTTTTGCCCTGGGCACCAGAAGTTCTTGTCCTATTGCTGGTCAGGACCGATACCCCCAGGCGCCCCACCCCCCTGACTGTAACTTGCAGACTTTACACTAGATGTATGAAGGGTTCTGTTAACAATCCCTGATCACCACTAGAGGGGGCATTTTCAAAGCTGCATTAGAACAACAACAAGCAAAATATGGAACAGCAAGCAAGTAAAGTTACATTGTTAGTCAGGTTGAAAAAAAGACACAAGTCCATCAAGTTCAACCATAAGAAATAAAATAATAGTATCGTACAATCACATATACCCAATTCTATACCCACAGTTGATCCAGAGGAAAGCAAAAAAAAAAAAAACCCAGCAACGCACAATCCCATTTGCTACAGCAGGGGAAAAAATTCCTTCCTGATCCCCCGAGAGGCAATCGGATATTCCGCGGATCAACTTTACCTATAAATGTCACTACCCAGTTATATTATGTACATTTAGGAAAGTATCCATGCACTTTAATGAGCTGGCCAGAACCACCTCTGCATGGAGTCTATTCCACATTTTCACAGCTCTTACTGTGAAGAAACCTTTCCATATTTGGAGGTGAAATCTCTTTTCCTCTAGGCGTAAAGAGTGCCCCCTTGTCCTCAGTGTTGATCGTAAAGTCAATAACTCAACATCAAGTTCACTATATGGACCGCTTATATATCTGTACATGTTGATCATATCCCCCCTTAAAGCGGGGGTTCACCCAAAAAAAAAATTCCAACATTACATTGAGCCGAGTTGTGATAATGACATTATGCTGACCTTTTTAATTTTATTGCCATACATACCGTTTTATCCATATTTTCACTGCGGCTTCCGGTAATGTAATCTGCGGGACTGGGCATTCCTATTCACATGCTAATTGATTGACATGCTTCCGACCGGCGCATACAGCGCGTCACGAGTTGCCGAAAGAAGCCGGACTGCGAGTCGTCTCTATACGGCGCCTGCGCTCCGACGTTCGGCTTCTTTCGGCAACTCGTGACGCGCTGTATGTGCCGGTCGGAAGCATGTCAATCAATTAGCATGTGAATAGGAACGCCCAGTCCCGCAGATTACATACCCGGAAAATATAGATAAAACGGTATGTACGGCAATAAAATTAAAAAGGCCAGCATAATGTCATTATCACAACTCGGCTCAATGTAATGTTTTTTTTTTGAATTTTTTTTTTTGGGTGAACCCCCGCTTTAATCTCCTCTTTTCAAGAGTAAATACATTTAGTTCCACTAATCTTTTCTCACATTACATCACATCAGAAAATCTAAATCACTGCACTCCAATCACTGAATCACCCTTTAAACTAAAAGCAGTGAGTTAGTACATCAGTGGGTCGTGGTGGACACAGCAACCTTCCCCTTCCCCTTCCCCATTATCACACCAGCTCAGGGCAGCTCAGGTGACTTGGCGGTGGACACAATGCCAACCCACACCCCCTACCCCCTTATCACAAGCTCACCTCGACGGCAGAGGCTCAGCCTCAGGTATACCCGGGCAGCAGCTAGGGAGGTCTGGAGGACACAGTGTGCAGTGGCAGCCGCGCTGCCCGGGTGGAGAATAGTGACAGGCCTGGCTTGGTAGTGCAGCAGTGGTGGAAGGAGCGAGGGGGAAAACACAGACAAGACCAGGCTAGCGCGGTCGTGTCGCCAGGGGTGTAAAAAAAACTGTCAAAGGAAGCAGGCAGGGCTCTCGCCTCCCTCAGGATGGTGTCTCCTCCTCTGTTGGTACACCCCTGGACAGCCATGATTCCCAGATTTTGAGGAATTTGGCATGAAATTTGTTGTGGATGCTTGACATCTGTTCACATTTGATCTTTTACCCACTGGAAGGGGACTGATGTTTTTTTTCCAGGCTTGGGCAATTCCTCTTTTTTCTGACAGAAATAGAAATGAATCGAGCTTCCGCTGATAAGCGAACAGGCCCGGAATTGGACAATGTAATTAGGCAAGCTAACTACCCCATCAATCTGTCACAGAAAAATCCACAAAGATTTTAGTTCATCCACTTATGAAACCTTTATTAGCATATATCTGGTAAAAGAAACATGTTTTGGCCAATCCTATCTTTAGAGCTGCGAATAAGGCTTCAACGAAGGCCAGGGTTAGTTGAAACACATTAATGGGACAGCTTTCTGTCACCTGATATGTGCTAATAGAGGGTTCACAAGTGGATGGGTTGCTGGATTCCAGAGAAGCCTGATGTAAAATAACAATTACAGGAAATAGAACAGAGGGCTGACATGACAGAGGAAATAGTGGGACAGGAGCAGGGAATGTTAGAACGCTCCTGATTGGGTGGTAGCTGGAGGAGTCAGCAAAAGGTTAGGGAAATAGACAGTCCCTCCCGAGTACCAGTGTCAGCGGGAGGAGAAAGCTTCCCACCCACCCTCCCTGGTTCTGGTAGGTATTGTGCTTGTCTCTCGTTTAACCTATTTTCTTTCACAGAGCGTTTGGATCTTTGGATGTCGTGGCATCTGGCGGGTGTTGGTCTTTGGAAGAGACCTCAGATAAGGAAGAGTTCGGGACCCATCGGTGGTATGGGTCCTGCTGGTGGTATTTCAGCTAATGTTGGTTTAGCTGAAATTTGGTTAGCGGTTCTCCACCCTAAAGTGGAGTCCCGCTGATCGGAACCCTCCCCCCTCCGGTGTCACATTTGACACCTTTCAGGGGGGAGGGGGGTGCAGATACCTGTCTAAAGACAGGTATTTGCACCCACTTCCGGCCCGGCATTCACGGGCAAAAGACGGGCATTCCGTCACATCCCGTCTGTCCCCCGTTGTGTGCTGGGAACACTCGGCTCCCAGCACACAGCGGGAGCCAATCGGCGGGCGCGGCGCGACTCGCGCATGCGCCGTAGGGAACCGGGCAGTGAAGCCGCAGCGCTTCACTTCCTGGTTCCCTCAGCGTGGATGGCGGGGGGAGCAGCAAAGAGACGAGCGATCGGTCGTCCTCTGCTGCGATCGGCGCTGGACTCCAGGACAGGTAAGTGTCCTAATATTAAAAGTCAGCAGCTGCAGTATTTGTAGCTGCTGGCTTTTAATATTATTTTCCCGTGGCACATCCGCTTTAAGGGGTGCACCCCGGTCAGTGGTTTGTTTGTCTCCGAGCTAGTATGTCAGCTGGAGGCCTATTTCAGTTAAAGGTACCGCAGTGCATTATTATGATTGCATGGAAATTCTGGGCGTTTCCTGCAAAGACCAACGCGACTAGTTGACTGACAGGTGGTGGGTGTAACAGATGTTTTTATACAGTTATGTTAATTTGATTTGAGTTGTTAATAAAGAGGCTGCTACGGCCAATATTAACTCCAGATTGGTGTGGTCTCCATTAATAGGGTTAAGGGGAATGGAGTTGGGTTGGCCTGGCAGATATGTGGGAAGTAGTGATCATCTGTTATACAATGGTCTTGGATTTTTCTGAACTACTGTACTGTATATTGTGTGCTTTGGGAAGAATGCTACTGAGCACTGGCTGCTGCTTCAGGGGCAATAATGGCTGCCAGGTGAGCTGATCACACATTTCTTTCCATTAACCTGTAACTCAACCAGACTCGAAAAAGTCAAATAAGTCTTGAAAATGATGGGGTCAATCCACATTTATTTATTCTTATTTTACCTTATTTTCTAGGGTGCACAAATACAAAATTGATGGAAACTTGATGCGATCTCATGGAGTTACCCTCACAAACCAATTCTTCTTTTGTTTCCCAGTTCTCAAGAAGGATATTTGGAAACTGGAAAAAGTGCAGAGAAGGGCAACCAAACTGATACAAGGCATGGAGGAGCTCAGCTATGAGGAAAGATTAGAGGAACTGAATTTATTCACTCTTGAGAAGAGGAGAATAAGGGGGGATATGATCCACATGTACAAATATATAAGCGGTCCATATAGTAAACTTGGTGTTCAGTTATTCACTTTGCGGTCAACACTGAGGACAAGGGAGCACTCTTTACGTCTAGAGGAAAAGAGATTTGACCTCCAAATACGGATATGTTTCTTCACAGTAAGAGCTGTGAAAATGTGGAATAGACTCCCTGCAGAGGTGGTTCTGGCCAGCTCAGTAAAGTGCTTTAAAGGGTCACTAAAGGAATTTTTTTTTTTAGCTAAATAGCTTCCTTTACCTTGCTGCAGTCCTGGTTTCATGTCCTCATTGTTCGTTTTTGCTTTGATGTTGCTGTAAATCCTCTCTGTTCTGGACACTTCCTGGTTGCCTTTTTCCTGATAACCACAGTACTGGGAGATTTCTCACGGTGGTCACTAATCAAGGAGCTGTGTGTAAAACGAAACTGGATTGGTGCTGAGGAGTTTTAGACAAAGTATCACTGCTCTCTATTGGCTGACTGCCCTCTAGTGGCTCTCTGTACATCAGAGAACCAGCAAACAACAGCAAAAACGAAACTACACTGCAGGCACATTATATGATTGTTTTTTTATCTATTTTTAATCATTTTTAAAAGGAATCAGTTAACTATTATGTCTCTATGCCCTGTAAACAGTCATTTCAGCTAAAAAATTTTTTTCCTTTAGTGACCCTTTAAGAAAGGTCTGGATACTTTCCTAAATGTACATAATATAACTGGGTACTGACATTTATAGTTAAAGTTGATCCAGGGAATATCCGATTGCCTCTTCGGCGAACAGGAAGGGATTTTTTCCCCTGCTGTAGAAAATTGGATCATGCTTTGCTGTTTTTTTGCCTTCCTCTGGATCAACTGTGGGTATAGAATTGGGTATATGTGATTGTACGATACTATTATTATTTTATTTCTTATGGTTGAACTTGATGGACCTGTGTCTTTTTTCAACCTGACTAACTATGTAACTATGTAACATTATCAAACATTTGATTTTATACACCTTATTACATTTATTCTACACCTTATGTGCCATTTTCATACTGAAAAACAAATTTACAGTGTTTAATAACTCTTTCCTTGAAAGTCTATGTAATCGTTGATCTAGATTTCCATTTTTGATCATTTTCATACCCATCAATAATGAAGCAAACAAGATACAATTGCAGCTTGTGCCATTGAAGGATCTGACTTATTGTAATTGAATTTCAATTGTCACTCACTACCACCTTGAGATGACACTTTGGGGAATGGAATGTGTCAGTAAATTTGCAGGTAATGCAGAGCTAGTCAAAGGTAGACGCAAGGAGGAAAGGATTATTTTTTAACTAGCCATGCATAATTAATATCTGTTGCTAATGAAAGCTGAGCCATTTTATAAAAATAATGCATGTATAATTTCCTAAAATACACCCTGTCTTTTTGTAACCATACCAAATGGTTTTAGACATACATAATGAATTATTTATATTATTCATGAAATCCAATTTAATCGGATGTCTAATTTTCAGATCCATTCCCCTCTTAAAATCGTTGCATCATTTCCTTCTGTGTCTTGACCAGGGAGCACTCGGAATAATGACCTGTCAAGTGAATCCTGGTCTTCCTCTTTTAAACAGGATATGACACATTTAATTCTTGTTTAATAGCATTATCATCATTGCATTAATTGTGATAGACTGTCAAAATGTTACTATATATTAACTGTGTTGAATGGGTAGTTAAGACAGAGATATTCCCCAAATAACTCTCTAAGAATGACACTGTGACGTTCACAATTAAATATCTGGTGAATAATATATTTTAATATTTAATAGATTATTTCTCCATAGGATCTATATTAAGATAATATTTTTCCCAGGGATATTTTAAAGCTCTGCCATTAATAATTGGTAAACTATAAGGTGTCCGGTATTAAGCCACAAGTTTACACAAAAAACTTTTGCATTCTTGCTAACTAGAGGCATTAATGCCATCCACATCACGTATTGTATATTTATTTAGTACCTTAAGCAACCCAGTCAAACTGAAATCTTCTGTAACTCACACCTGGAATAGAATAGGCTTTATACTCACCTTTTCCCTTGTAGGCAGGTGCAGTCTATTTTTTCCACTGCAGGTGGCGCTCATCCATAGCGTTAATGCAGGTGCAGGAGAAAGTTGAGAGGAGCCTTGTTCCTCTATGAGCTCCTCAGTCACAGGGAGGCAGCATCCAATGTGATGTTGGCATCCCATGTGACTTTGGCAGGCCATCTTGGGTCAGGCAAAGTCTTTTTAAGACCCTGGCTTCAGAATTTGCCGCACATTTAGCTTATAACTAGAGTAGGGACATGTCACCCATCTGTCAGGGACAGTGCTTAGCATCAGGGAGAGGTTCCATGAGTGGGGAAAATTCTGGGACAAGCCATTCTTGCTAGAAGCCTCCAAATTGGGTACGGAATTGCCAGGCCACATTCCACCCCTCGAGACACACCTGAGACCTACCGCTACTACACATCTCTTACTTTTCCTGCCAGTCTTATTGTGCATTACTGAACTGGATTCTGAGTGTTTACTGAAGCCTCACCACAGTTGCAGCTCTTCACACACTGATCAGTAGCAATCTTCCCTCAAAGTCTGCAGCAAAACCAACTATTCTGGGAATGCCCATCTACATGGGCCCCCACAGCTATCACTGGTTCATTTCTCTAAATGCCATACATTATAGGAAAGAGTTAAACACATGGAGGTCAGAGTGAGGAACTTGTAAGAACTTCAGGGGACCACAGGGATGGACACTCTCAGAAGTTTCAGTTTCACTGGCCATTGGGACTACAGGGATTTTCCCGTTGGGCCGATGGCTCAGTGGGCCGGCTTCAGTGACAGCGGACCGCCGCCCCCCTCCGCTCCTCTGTCTCTCCCTTCCCGCAGCACTCACCTCCTCTCCCTCCCCGCAGCGCTCACCTGGGGGGAGCAAAGAAGCAGGGGGAGGACCAGAGGAGCAGGGGTGATGACAGAGGAGCATGGGGGAGGGGGACAGACAGCTGACTCAACAGCTATGGCCTGGGAGTTTCTCACTTCTGCCTAATCTTGTCCCATAAGGGGGGGGCACCAAACTGATTCTTTGCCCCGGGTGAAATAATGTCTAGCTTCCCCACTGGTACTGCCTATAAGAGTACCAGTACCAGCCGTTCTACTCTAATAAAGTAGAACAGCTAGTGGCTAGTGAAGGGGAAGAGGGGGCTTGGGTGGCTGGGGGGGGGGGGTGCGGGAGTTGTCCGGCCACCATGGGAGAGACCTGTCAAAGTGGGCCAGTCTGGATGAAGTCCAGGGCCACATTTTTGGCCCAGTCCAGCCCTGCTGACTAGAGCAGTGTTTGAAGGCACATACAGCAGGAAAGATGAGTATTTTCATGTTTCTTTTACTGGTAATAGTTTTGGAATAATAAATTACAGAGTAATTTTAAAGTGGGAAGGAGGAGAGCAGCAGACCAAAGCAGACGGCTTCAGAATGAACGGCGGTAGGAGATTGGTGAACTCCAAACTCTGAATGAGCTTTGTAATGCTCAGCTCTGAACACTTCTGAGTTCAGAGCTGTCAGAATATCAGCAGTGTAAGCTGATCATGGTTCATGGGTGCTCTGTGACAAAGGTGGCACCATGGATCTAATAAACTCCTGATGTTTCCATAAAGAGCACCTGTCACCACTTCTTTACTATCTCATAGGTGGCTTTTTCCATTCTTGGGACAATTATTAAAAAAAATGTATTAAATGTATTAAAATAACTCAGCCCCAGCCTTACTTTACAATAAAACTTTACTCCCTCCTCCTTCCCACAATTATCTCCTAATCACCTTTAAAAGAAGAAAACAATTAAATATCCAATTCACAGCCACATGCCATTCTAGATCCTCTGTCTTCTGGAGCTCAGATTGGGATGGTTCTTTTTGGGGTCCCCACAATACAGCCCAGTTGATTAGACACTTCCCACTAGCTGTCCATTGGGTCATTCCATGGTCCAGAACACTCTAGAAATGATTTGATGACATGACGGTGGCCAATTTTCACACCTGGAAGAGATGATTTAGAGTTAAAAAGGTTGTTTGTTTTATTTTTTAGATTGTGAATAAATGGGAGCATGTAGGGTGGGAGGTGTCAATATTTCTCCAGAGGTGGATTTTAAATTTAAAAAAATGTTATTAACCACATCAATACTGGGCACTTTCGCCCCCTTCCTTCCTAGACCAATTTTCAGCTTTCAACGCTCTCGCACTTTCAATGACAATTGCGCGGTCATGCTACACTGTTGCTATCATTTTGTTTGCCCAAATAGAGCTTTCTTTTGGTGGTATTTATTCATGACTTTTTTTGTTTTTTTTTGCGATATAAGCAAAAAAAGAGCAGAAATATGGAAAAAAAAATATTTTTTCTATTTTAAAAGAAATCCAATAAAATCGAATTGTGTCATAAATTTAAGCCAAAATGTATTCTGATACATGTTTTCGGTAAAAAATTTCCGTTAAGTGTATAATAATTGGTTTGTGTAATCACGGACATATGTACGCAAATGATCATGTACAGATGTGCGCAGGAGATCACGGACATGTGTGCAAATGATCATTGGGACATGTGATTTTACTGTTACATATGTGGGGGACAGGTGTTTTTACTATGTGGGGGCATGTGTTTTTACTATGTGGGGACATGTGTGTATGGGGACATGTGTTTTGGGGGACATTGTGTGTATTTTACATTGTGTGTGACACTAGGCTGGTGATCAGTGAGTAAAAAGCTGTAAAAAACAGCTTATACTCACTGATCACCAGCTGGGCTGCAGCGATCCCTCTCCTCTCTTCACCAACAACTTCTGTGTGAGGAGAGCCTATCGCCTTGCAACTGGCTATGTGTTTACATCACCTGATGGCTGTGATTGGACACGGCCGTCATGTGATCAGGAGTGCCTATCACAGAGCCCTCCTGCTGATCTGGGTGACAGGAGTGTATCGGGAACGCGCAAGTGCGATCCCCCTCCTTCTGAGGGACGTTCCTGAATGCCCACTCAGAAGGAGAGAGCGCCCGCTTCGGCCGTATATGTACAGTGGCTGGGTGGGAAGTGGTTAAAGAATTCTTTATTTAAAAATAAGGGGTATTTTTAAACATTTTAAAATAGGGTACCTTTACTTTTTTTACAAAAAAAAATAAAAAATGCTACTCAGGTAGCAGCCCCATGGTGAGTCAAGCCTATGACCTTCCGCACTGGTAGTGTGGCTTGCTAACCACTACACCATGCAAGACTGCCCAAACACATTCAGAAATTGACAGAGTAAGTGATCTTTTAATTGTCAGATTGCTTCTGCTGCAATTTCTTCTGTTTTTTTTCTATAGGGGATATATACAATCAGTATAACTAGTTGCTGTCAGTCAAAAGTCAAATTCTTATTAGGGATGAGCCGAACACCCCCCTGTTCGGTTCGCACCAGAACTTGCGAACACACCAAATGTTCGTGTGAACTTTAGAACCCTATTAAAGTCTATTGGACTCGAACGTTTGAACTCTAAAGTGATAATTTTAAAGGCTAATATGCAAGTTATTGTCCTAAAAAGTGTTTGGGGACCTGGGTCCTGTCCCAGGAAACATGTATCAATGCAAAAAAAGTTTTAAAAACGGCTGTTTTTTTAGGGAGCAGTGAATTTAATACTGCTAAAAGTAAAACAATAAAAGTGAAATATTCCTTTAAATTTCGTACCTAGGGGGGTGTAAAGTTAGCATGTGAAATAGCTCTTGTTTTCCGTACTTAGAACTGTCTCTGCACAAAGTGTCATTTCTGAAAGAAAAAAATACATTTAAAACTGACTTGCGGCTATAATGAATTGTCGGCTCTGGCAATTCAGAGCGAATTCATTCATAAAAAAAATAAATAAATAGCGTGGGGGTTCCCCCAAATTCAATTACCAGGCCCTTCAGGTCTGGAATGGATATTAATGGGAACCCCTCCTTCAATTTAAAAAAAAATTACGTGGGGTTCCCCCCAAATATCAATTCCAGACCCTTCAGGTCTGGTGTGGATTTTAAGGGGAACTTCACCCCAAATTTAAAAAAAAATGGCGTGGAGTTCCCCCAAAAATCCACACCAGACCCCTTATCCGAGCACGTTAACCTGGCCGGCCGCAGAAAAGAGGGGGGGACAGAGTGCGCCCCCCCTCTCCTGAACTGTACCAGGCCACATGCCCTCAACATGGGGAGGATGTCCCCATGTTGATGGGGACAAGGGCCTCATCCCCACAACCCTTGCCCGGTGGTTGTGGGGGTCTGCGGGCGGGGGGCTTATCAGAATCGGGAAGACCCCTTTAACAAAGGGGACCCCCAGATCCTGACCCCCCCTATGTGAATTGGTAATGGGGTACATTGTACCCCTACCATTTCACAAAGGAAGTGTAAATAGTTAAAAAAAACACACACCGTAGAAAAAAGTCCCAGACCCCCACAACCACCGGGCAAGGGTTGTGGGGATGAGGCCCTTGTCCCCATCAACATAGGGGCATCCTCCCCATGTTGAGGGCATGTGGCCTGGTACGGTTCAGGAGAGGGGGGGCTGCACTCTGTCCCCCCCTCTTTTCTGCAGCCAACCAGGTTAACGTGCTCGGATAAGGGTTCTGGTGTGGATTTTTGGGGGAACTCCACGCCATTTTTTTTTAATTTGGGGTGGAATTCCCCTTAAAATCCAGACCAGACCAGACCTGGTGTAACCCAGCAATCTTTTACATAGCACAGAGTCCCACCCTCACAATATATATATATATATATATATATATATATATATATATATATATATATATATATATATATATATATATATATATATATATATATATATATATATATATATATTTCTACCTGCATTAAAATGCTATTATTAAAGTCATTTTGATATAATTTCTAATTTATTAGTAACAAAAAGAATGTAAACCCTAAAATATGTTTTACATATGGACTGTTCTATTACAGTTATACGGTTTTATATTTGTATACTTTATTACGTCATATCGCCTACGGTGTGCGATGTGTCCGCCATAATGTCGCAGTCATGATAAAAATTGCAGATCGCCGCCATTACTAGTAAAAAAAAATAATAATAAAAATGCCATAAAACTATCCCCTATTTTGTAGACGCTATAAATTTTGCACAAACCAATCAATATACGCTTATTGCAATTTTGTTTACCAAAAATATGTAGAAGAATACGTTTCGGCCAAAACTGAGAAAAAATTTGCTTTTTTAAAAAAAAATTGGGATATTTATTATAGCAAAAAGTACAAAATATTAGATTATTTTTTTCGATTCGATTTTTGTTTATAGCACAAAAGATAAAAACCACAGAGGTGATAAAATGCCACTAAAAAAAAGCTCTGTTTGTGGGAAAAAAAAGGACGTTAATTTTAAGTTAAGTTAAGCTGACAGTGCTGAATGGCAAAAAGTGCTCTGGTCTTTGGCCAGCCAAATGGTCTGGGGCTGAAGTGGTTAACAGACTTCTTATTTTATTGGGCTGACTGTGAATTTAGTTCCAGCCCTCCAAAAGTAGAACATTTTAGGTATTCTCTAGCGATGTTCTAAGGGTTAATTTTTATGCATGATAAAAAATTGGGAAAAGGGGAATAAAGAGATTTTAATAGGATCCTACAAGATAAGTAGCAGACAGCAAACAGTAATGCATTGCTTGGTCCAAAACCGAAAATTAAAAAAGACCAGGCTGAGAAGCGGGACTTTATCTAACACCCAGAGGGAAAATGCTTCTGCGGCTAACACCCTGGGACTTGAGCTATGATATCACAGTGTATGTAAATTCTCCTCTCCTAAATCACTAATGATAGTTTTGGAAGATTGGCTGAGTTCCAGACAGGCCAACTAGCTCAGCAATAAAGAAAAAAAAAAGAAACTGAGATTTTATCAGGTGACATTTTATTTAACCATTGTGTAGGGTGGAAATTAATAATATTAAAACTATTATCTCTAGTAGCCACTGGCATAAGCAAGTGAAACTGTCTTTTCAAACCAGAATATACCATTGAAGCTTCCCAAATGTGCATGCAATTGATTTAACTATATCACTTTATTGAACTACATGCTTTTTCTGTTTAAAATAAAAGGTACACTGCGGTTAAAATAATACATAAATTAAAATAGGCCTTCAAAATGCATACAGGATGCTGGATCGTAGTCAAAGGTAAAAGAGTAATGTATGACCTAAGCGACTCCTTAAGCCCTGTACACATGATCGGTTTGTCTGATGAAAACAGAAAAAAAAATAGAACATGTTTTAAATTTTTCCTATGGATAAAAAAACGATAGAAAAAAATGATCGTCTGTGTGGAAGTCCATCGGTCAAAAATCCATGCATGCTCAGAATCAAGTCGGCGCATGCTCGGAAGCATTGAACTTTTTTTCTCAGCACATCGTAGTGTTTTACATCACCGTGTTGGATTTTTGACTGATGGTGTGTAGGCAAGACTGATGAAAGTCAGCTTCATCGGATATCCAATGAAAAAATCCATCGGATTCGATTCCATCAGATATCCGATCGTGTGTACAGGGCTTTAGAGTTTCCAGTGGACAAAATAAATAAAAGAGCTCATGTATATCTGAGTGGCAAATACAAGTTATTGAATTTCTTCTGATATAAGACATGACAGACGGGCTCCATTCACGGAACGGTATCTACTGCTTTAAGATCAAAGGTAAAATAGCTCATACCGTTTAAAAAAAAAGGCTTTACAATTCACTAAAATTATCTTCTAAATTACTGCTTATACTACCGTATTTATCGGTGTATACCGCACACTTTTTCCCCCTTAAAATAAGGGGAAAATCATGGGTGAGCGATATACGCCGATACCCGCTTCCCGCGCTCAGTTTGAATGCCTGCGCCGACATATATCGAGTTCACTCGGTTACATTCGGCCAGGCTCGGCTACGCTCGTGCTCACGCATAAATGTCTACTTAACGCATACATTTATTTATTTAATTTTAGTGAATTGACTTAACCTCCCTGGCGGTATGATTCTGTCGGGAATTTTGTACCAAAAGCGGTACAATTATTTTGCAAGGAAATTTGGCGTTTTATACTGTAGGCCTGCAATTCTTAGGAATAACTCATTTAAATCTGACCAAACAAGAGTCTAGTAGGCATCCGGGGTATGAATTAAAAAATAAATAAATGATAAATTATAAAATTATAAATAATTATAACAAATAATAATATAATTATAATAAAAAATATTCAATAATGTAATCAACTCAAAATCACATAAATTTGCTCAGTTGCAGAATTGTCGCTGTCATTACTTTTATTTTTTTATGACGAATTTCCCCACAAATTGCTATCGCTCAATTCTGCAAGTGATTATAATTTATTATCGCTGTTTTCTAGCGGCTCTAAAATCACTTTTGACATAAAGGGTCACTTTTGGTTGCTATGGACAATCTACAGTTTGCAGGCAGAAAGAACAGTTTTTATTATATAAAATAACATGTAGGGCACTGGGCAGACCACTAGGGACAAGGGGGGTGTGTATTTTTTACATACAGTACTGTAATCTATAAGATTACAGTATATTGTATGTAATGTTTGTTTACTTTTTTGAATTTGGCACCGTTCTCTGCACCCGTGCGTCGTAACGTCGCAGGGAACGGAGATCGGCGGCACACGGGGACACTGTGAATCGAGCGAGGACCCGCTCGCTCACACAGTGGGGATGCATCGCAGGATCCAGGGACAAGGTAAGTAACTTTGTCTGTGAATGCTGCGAGGTAAGCCACGCCGCTGCATGCTCTGCACATCTACCTCGAGCGTGACTTGGGAATACCGATCCTAGCATTAAAAAAAACACCCCGAGTCATGCTCGGGGATACCGCTAAGGGGGTTAAACACTGTTTTATGTGGTATTTAATGAGCATTATTGTTTTTTCAGGTGTCAAGGGATGGTGAATTCACATTTTCAGTATTGCATACGATATCTGGGAAAAATGTGTCACGTGACACAAATACTGCATGTCATATGCTTTAGTAAATGAAGCCCAGAGAGAGCTTAAAGTGTAAGGCCTCGTACACACGATAGGTTAACCAGAGGACAACGGTCTGGAGGACCGTTTTCATCGGTCAAAACCGATCGTGTGTGGGCCCCATAGGTTATTTAACCATAGGTCAAAAAAAAGCCAACTTGCTTTAAAATTAACCTATGGATTCCTAACCGATAGGTCAAAACCGATCGTTAGTAGGCACAACCATCGGTTAAAAATCCACATATGCTCAGAATCAAGTCGACGCATGCTTGGAAGCATTGAACTTTGTTTTTTCAGCACGTCGTTGTGTTTTACGTCACCGTGTTCTGACACGATTGGTTATTTAACCTATGGTGTGTAGACGTGATGGACTATCAGTCAGCTTCATCGGTTAACCTATGACAACGATCCTTCAGACCGTTGTCCTATGGTTAACCTATCGTGTGTACGAGGCTTAAGTAACCCCCCCTATTGTTTTCAGCCAATGAAGCTGCCAACCTTGCCTCTGTTTTATCTTCAACTGTCATGATGCTGCACATGTGATCAGATTAGACTACAGCCATTGGATGGTTTGATAGTTTGGTTGAGAGCACAACCAATGGGAGTGTTACATTTCCAGCATGTGTTGGAAATTAAACTGTTTTATGGATGGGTTTACTTCAGCTTTAATTCAGAGAACATTTCCCTTGCAAATAAAAGACTAAACATAGATATTCATGTACGCCATCCATGATATGTGTCCCTCTTGTTGCAAAAGATTAACCCAAAGTCTTTGGTTGGCCTTTGGATTAGTGTTAATGTTTGTGAAAAAGTGAAACTAGTGCGTATTCTAATTGGGAACTCTTGAAATGAAAGGGGATGAGCTGGAACATGGAACCCTACACAGGGAGAAATGTGTCTCTTTACATCAGGGGTGTCCAACCAGTGGCCTGGGGGCCACATGTGGCCCGCGGAGCCCTCTGAAGTTGCCCGCGACCTCCTGCTCTGGGATGGAATAGAATAGAATACTGTTATTATAGGTCAGTTTATTACTAAAATCACAGGGCCTGATTTACTATGCTCTGTGCGCTGCGCTGGTTCATGCGTTAATTAGTACTCCGGGTGGAGGCTTAATTGGGCGCATGAACCAGCGTAGCAGCCGGCGCATTGAAACTAATATGTAAAGCCGCGCCGAACTCCCTACAGAAGTCTATGGGAGAAATCAAAAGTGTTCATTTTAAAGGCTAATCTGCAAGTTTTGTCCTAAAAAGTGTTTGGGGACCTCAGTCCTGCCCCAGGGAACATGTATCAATGCTTTTTTTATTTTTTAAAACGGCCGTTTTTTCGGGAGCAGTGAAATTAATAATTCTTAAAGTGAAACAATAAAAGTGAAATATTCCTTTAAATTTCGTACCTAGGGGGGGTGTAATGTCAGCATGTGAAATAGCGCATTTTTCCCGCACTTAGAACTCCCCCTGCACAAAGTGACATTCAGAAGGAAAAAAGTCATTTAAAAATTCACACGCGGCTATAATGAATTGTCGGCTCTGACAATTCTAAAGGGATTCATTCATAAAACAAACAAAAAAATGTGTAGGGGTTCCCCCAAATTAAATTACCAGGCCCTTCAGGTCTGGAATGGATATTAAGGGGAACCCCGCCGTAAAAACCAAAAAAAAAAAAGACGTGCGGTTCCCGGCAAATATCCATTCCAGACCCTTCAGGTCTGGTGTGGATTTTAAGGGGAACTCCACCCCAAATTGAAAAAAAAAATGGCGTGGAGTCCCCCTAAAAATCCACACCAGACCCTTATCCGAGCACGTTGACCTGGCCGGCCGCAGAAAAGAGGGGGGGACAGAGTGCGGCCCCCCCTCTCTCCTGAACCGCACCAGGCCACATGCCCTCAACATGGGGAGGATGTCCCCATGTTGATGGGGACAAGGGTCTCATCCCCACAACCCTTGCCCGGTGGTTGTGGGGGTATGCGGGCGGGAGGTTTATCAGAATCTGGAAGACCCCTTTAACAAAGGGGACCCCCAGATCCTGACCCCCCCCTGTGTGAAATGGTAATGGGGTACATTGTACCTCTACCATTTCACCCCAAAAAAAATGTCAAAGTGTTAAAAATGACAGTAGCCGGTTTTTGACAAATCTTTTAATAAAATCTTCTTTTCTTCTTTCCTTCGGGTTTCTTCCGCTGCTTCTTTCTTCTCGTCCACATCTTGCCCGACGTGTTCTTCTATCTTCTCCGTCCGTCCTTCAGCCTTCTGGTCCCGCATCTTGCCCGTTGTCTTGTCCTGTCTTCTTCTCCGTCCGCCTCCTCGTCCGCATCTTGGGTCTTCTGCGGTGTTCTTCTCGTCCCCGGACCCAGCGTTTGAATTTGATTTGGCCGCCGTTTTCCCGCTCCTGGGACCCGCCCCCCTCTGACGCCACAAGTAAACTCCTTAGAAGGTCATGTGCGTCAGAGGGGGGCGGGGTCGCAGAGCGTCACACAGCGGGGGAATTCAATTTCAATCGCGCCGCCCGGAGAAGAAGTTCCCGCCGTGTCACACTCATGTGACCCCGCCCCCCTCTGACGCCACAAGTAAACTCCTTAGAAGGTCATGTGCGTCAGAGGGGGGCGGGGTCGCAGAGCGTCACACAGCGGGGGAATTCAATTTCAATCGCGCCGCCCGGAGAAGAAGTTCCCGCCGTGTCACACTCATGTGACCCCGCCCCCCTCTGACGCACATGACCTTCTAAGGAGTTTACTTGTGGCGTCAGAGGGGGGCGGGTCACAGGAGCGGGAAAACGGCGGCCAAATCAAATTCAAACGCTGGGTCCGGGGACGAGAAGAACACCGCAGAAGACCCAAGATGCGGACGAGGAGGCGGACGGAGAAGAAGACAGGACAAGACAACGGGCAAGATGCGGGACCAGAAGGCTGAAGGACGGACGGAGAAGATAGAAGAACACGTCGGGCAAGATGTGGACGAGAAGAAAGAAGCAGCGGAAGAAACCCGAAGGAAAGAAGAAAAGAAGATTTTATTAAAAGATTTGTCAAAAACCGGCTACTGTCATTTTTAACACTTTGACATTTTTTTTGGGGTGAAATGGTAGAGGTACAATGTACCCCATTACCATTTCACATAGGGGGGGGCCAGGATCTGGGGGTCCCCTTTGTTAAAGGGGTCTTCCAGATTCTGATAAGCCCCCCGCCCGCATACCCCCACAACCACCGGGCAAGGGTTGTGGGGATGAGACCCTTGTCCCCATCAACATGGGGAAATCCTCCCCATGTTGAGGGCATGTGGCCTGGTGCGGTTCAGGAGAGGGGGGGGCCGCACTCTGTCCCCCCCTCTTTTCTGCGGCCGGCCAGGTCAACGTGCTCGGATAAGGGTCTGGTGTGGATTTTTAGGGGGACTCCACGCCATTTTTTTTTTCAATTTGGGGTGGAGTTCCCCTTAAAATCCACACCAGACCTGAAGGGTCTGGTATGGATATTTGGGGGGACCCCACGCCATTTTTTGGGGGGTTTTTTACGGCGGGGTTCCCCTTAATATCCATTCCAGACCTGAAGGGCCTGGTAATTTAATTTGGAGGGACACCATTTTTTTTTTTTTTTTTTTAATGAGCAATGACTCTATTCTTTATAGCCATGAGTACTATAACCACTTGCCCACCGGGTTAATTCTGGCACTTCTCTCCTTCATGTGAAAATCACAATTTTTTGGCTAGAAAATTAATCAGAACCCCCAAACATTATATATTTTTTTTTAGCAGACATCCTAGGGAATAAAATGGCAGTCATTGCAATACTTTTTGTCACACCGTATTTGCGCAGCGGTCTTACAAGCGCACTTTTTTTGGATAAAAATCACTTTTTTGAATTAAAAAATAAGACAACAATACATTTTGCCCAATTTTTTTATATATTGTGAAAGATAATGTTACGCCGAGTAAAATGATACCCAACATGTCACGCTTAAAAATTGCGCCCGCTCGTGGCATGGCATCAAACTTTTACCCTTTAAAAATCTCGATAGGCGACGTTTAAAAAATTCTACAGGTTGCATTTTTTGAGTTGCAGAGTAGGTCTAGGGCTAGAATTATTGCTCTCACTCTAACGATCGCGGCGATACCTCACTTGTGTGGTTTGAATACCGTTTTCATATGCGGGCGCTACTCGCGTATGCGTTTGCTTCTGTGCGCGAGCTCGTCGGGACGGGGCGCTTTAAAAATTTTTTTGGGGGTTTTCTTATTTATTTTTATTTAGTTTTATAATGTTTTACACTGAAATAAAAAAATAAAAAAAAAATGATCAGTTTTCTTCCTATTACAAGGAATGTAAACATCCCTTGTAATAGGACTAGTGTGTGACAGGTCCTCTTTATGGAGAGAGGCGGGGTCAATAAGGCTGGAAAGCATGGTATTGAAAAAAAAAAAAAAAGTTCTCATGCTTTCAGCTGCAATCATGTTCGTTCACCACAGTGGTGTAGTGTATAGCACTTTGACCTAGCAGCAAAAGAGTCGTTGGTTCGAATCCCGCCCGTGACAGCATCTGCATGGAGTTTGCATGTTCTCCCTGTGCCTGCGTGGGTTTCCTCCCACAATATAAAAACACGCTGTAAATCGGTTCCGGTCTAAATAAGCCCTAATATGCAGTAGTATATTTAGGTTTGGTTCTGCCCTAGGCCTGACTACATATCTGCACCTCCTAATAGAAAAATGACCCACCCCTTCCTGTCAAGGTCACACCCTGTTTTTGTATAACCCCGCCCAGTAATTTTCAGGGGACCCACACACTAGTTCTGGGGGGGCACTGGATTCCCTTAACCACTTCCATACCAGGCACTTACGCACCTTCCCGCCAAGCCAATTTTCAGCTTTCAACACTGTCGCACTTTGAATGGCAATTGCGCGGTCATACAACACTGTACCCAAACAAAATTGGCGTCCTTTTTTCCCCACAAATAGAGCTTTCTTTTGTTGTTATTTGATCACCTCTGCGTTTTTTTTTTTTGCGCAACAACTAAAAAAAGACTGCAAATTTTGAAACAAAAAAAAGTTTTTATTGTTTTAGGTTAATTTTTTTGTAAATAAGTTTTTCTCTTTCAATTACGGGCACTGATATGGCGGCACTGATGGGCACCGATGAGATGGCACTGATGGACATCGATGAGGTAGTACTGACGGCACAGATGAGGTGGCATTGATTGGCGGCGCTGCTATGCGGCACTGATGGGCACTCATAGGCGGCACTGATGGGCACTCATGGGCGGCACAGATGGGCGGCACTTATGGGTGGCACTGATGGATACTTATGGGTGGCACAGGTGGGCACTGATAGGTGGGCACTGTGCATGGATGGGCACTGTGGGGTGGCACTGATGGACACTGTGGGGTGGCACTGATTTTCCCAGTCAGTGCCCATTTGTGGGCACTGATTGGCATCTTTTTTCTTATTTTTTATTGCTTTTTGTTTTTTTGTTCTATATTTTTTTTGTTTTTGCACACCCTGGTGGTCCAGGGTGGGCATCCCTGGTGGTCCAGTGTGGTGATCCGAGGGGGGGCTGCGCTGATAAACAATCAGCGCGAACGCCCCCTGTCAGGAGAGCCGCCGATCGGCTCTCCTATACTCGCGTCTGTCAGACGCGAGTGAGGAAGAGCCATCGATGGCTCTTCCTGTTTACATCATGATCAGCCGTGATTGGACACGGCTGATCACGTGGTAAAGAGTCTCCGTCTCCGTGAGAGACTCTTTACCGAGATCGGAGATGCAGGGTGTCAGACTGACACCCCGCATCACCGATCGCCGCACTGCGTGCCCCCACAGGCGCGTGCGGCATGAAATCCTGCAGGACGTCCTGTCAGGATTGTGTAACCACTTCCCGGACGTAAATCGGCCATAGGCTGGGCGGGAAGTGGTTAATTTGCATAGTTTTTCTCTCACTTCCTGTTTGGCTATGGGGCAGGAAGTGAAGGCAAATCTCCCCAATTGGACACAGATAATACAAAATAAACTGACAGGGCCTATAACCCTCCCTCACTCTATCCAAAATTAAAGAAAATAAAACTTGTTGATTATAGTTCTTGTCAGGGGCGGACTGACCATTGAGTCACTCGGGCACTGCCCAAGGGCCCCATGCCACTAGGGGGCCCCATCCGGGTTGCCAGGCTCAGTAAAACCAGGGACAGTATGTAAAAATCTGGTTTTTTTAGATCTGTCCCTGATATGTCCGAAAATGACATGCTTTTAATGTGAATATCCCAAGATTTTAGCTGCCCGCCTCTGCACTACCTCCTGGCGTGGTGGTCATCTGTAAGCCAGAGGGGCCCCATAATCTTCTATTGCCCAGGGGCCACATGAGTTGTCAGTCCGCCCCTGGTTCTAGTTTAAGCACAAATTTCATAGAGTTTTATTGAGAGCCCCAAAAAATATAACCATGCCAATAGGCCAGGATAGAGCGTTGCTAATATGTAGGAATGTGTGCGTTAGAGCACCCCACCCAATGTTAACTAAAAAATTATTAATTTGCAAATAAGTATTATCTGCTCATTTTTTGGGGATGTCTGCACCCCTGATAGTGACAACATTTGTGAGGTGTCTTCACCCTTTCTAATTCATTCACTTCCTGTCACATAGCCAAACAGGAAGTGAGGGTAAAACCTTACTAATATCTTTTCTTGGGGACACAGAGATCAAGCTAAATAGTTTCCCATTATGTAAATTGCACTCTAGCATTTTGCTGTGTACACCCCAAATTATTAGGGATCTTGGACTTTGGGGTCCATTGACTAAAGGCAAATCCACTTTGCACTACAAGTGCAAAGCAAGGAAGAAAGAAAACAAAACAACTTTGCTTCTACAGGATTGGATGTTAAAACCATCAGTGCTTCCTCTCTGATTTTCAGCAACTATGCTTGTACTGCAGAGTGGCTTTGCCTTTACTAAACCCCAAACTAAATAATCATTTGGGGCAGGGATCCTCAAACTACGGCCCTCCAGCTGTTTTAGAACTACACATCCCATGAGGCCTTGTAATGCACTGACATTCACAGACATGACTAGGCATGATGGGAATTGTAGTTCCTGAACAACTGGAGGGCCTTGGTTTGAAGACCCATGATTTGGGGTGTACACAGCAGTGCTGGAGTGCAATTTGCTTAATGGGGACACTAGTTAGATTGACCTGTGTCCCCAAGAAATGACACTGGTAGGGTTTTAACCTCACTTCCTGTTCAGCTGTGTGACAGGAAGTGAAGCCAATTTTAAGAAAAGGGACACAAAGCTCAACACAAAAATAAAAAAACACAAAGCAGGGGTTCTAACACTCACTTGGCTTCCCTCAAACACCCACAATTTGAATAGGATTGCCTTGCGCTAGATTTAAGCACAGTGCTGTAAATCAGCACGTCAAGCCTGTCCACCAATAGCAAACCCCCCCCACAGGCCATGTTTGCAGGTTTTCCTTCATCTTGCACATGTGCTTTAAAATACAGTCTGGACAGCAATTCTTGATAAGAGAAATCCCCAAAACATGTCCTGTCGGGGGTACTTGAGGGCTGAGGACCACTGCAGAATAAAATACTTACCAGTTTTTGTCTTTAAAGTCATGGAGAATAAACATGGCAAACATTTCATGATTACACACCAGGAAAGAAGCTTAGACAAAAATCACACATAATTTGTTAGGCCCAAACCTAGTTCAGCTGCAGCTGTCAACATATGTAGCATGAAAAAGTAACAAAAGACAAACTTAACAATTTTAAAGTAATTTTTATTGGTCAACAAAACAAGGAAAGCAAAAAAAGACAAACAAACAAAAATACATTTCAAAATTCTAAATAACCATAGCTTTACACATTTTTCATAAAATAAGGCCACATAGACAAATACGTCAAAGTGAACATCATTTAAAAATAAACCAAAACCATTGGCAAAATAAAACAAAACCCATGCAACAAACCACATTTGTGTTTAGCAACAGCATTTCTGCCAGCCTGCCCCTTCTGAGGGCAGCTGAGGACTGATCGATCCAAGCTTTTTATAACAGTGCTAGTAATGAAGCAATTGAAATCACATGAACAAATTGCAGTCTCTAGTTTGGGTGAGCTTGTAATTGGGCACACCTGCAATTAATCCAAACCACGCTCTATGAGCATCCAATGAGTGTTTTTCACCTTTTAAAAAGAAAGGATATTTTTTTCTAAGTGTTTGAGCATGCTCAGTTCATCACACATGTAGGAACCAAGCTGCAATGGAATGAGAGTTTTTTTTTTTTGGTTTCCCCTGATCTGATGCTTTCCAGCCTGAAGGGGAGGTGTTAAAGACAGAAGTAAACACGCACATTTAATAATCTATTTGTGTGAAAAAAAAGGTTGCCAATTTTGTTTGGGAGCCACGTCGCACGACTGCGCAATTGTCAGTTAAAGCGACGCCGTGCCGAATCACAAAAACTTGCCCGGTCATTGACCAGAAATATGGTCCGGGCTCAAGTGGTTAAAAATTAACAAAACACAAAAGTGAGCCCAATTTTTGGGGATAATGTGAAAGATGATGTTACACTGAGTAAATAGATACCTTACATGTCACGCTTTACTATTGGAAACACTCCTGCAATGGGGCCAAAATGAATTCCGTGAATATCCCCATAGGCAACCTTTTTCTTTTTTTTCCAGGTTACCAGTTTATAGTTACAAAGAAGGTCTAGTGGTAAAAGTATTGCTCTCGCTCTAACGCACGCGTCAATACTGTACCTCACATGTGTGGTTTGAACGATGTTTATATATGTGGGCGGGACTTGCGTAAGTCCCGCCCACATATGTAAAAATTAGTTTTACTTTTTGCTATAATAAATATCCCCAAAAATATATATTCAAAAAACTAAAAAACCCCTCAGTTTAGGCCGATACGTATTCTACATCTTTTTGGTTCCAAAAAATCGCAAATAGCGTTTAGTGTTTGGTTTTTGCAAAAGTTATAGCGTCTACAAATTTTTTTTTTTGTTGTTTTAACTAGTTATTGGGGCGATCAGCGATTTTTATCGGTACTGCGACATTATGGCGGACACATCGAACACTTTTTTGGAACCATTGGCATTTTTCTAGCGATCAGTGCTGTAAAAAATGCATTGCTTACTCAAAAAATGCCACTGGCAGGGAAGGGGTTAACACTAGGTGCGAGGGAGGGGTTAAATATGTTCCCTGGGTGTGTTCTAACTGTAGGGGGGGGGGACTGACATGTGTAAATGACAGATCGCTGTTCATGAAGGGGAACTCCAGACCCCCCCCAAAAAAAATAAGGTGGGTTCCCTCCAGGTGCATACCAGGCTCTTAGGCTTGGTCTGGAACATAAGGGGTTAAACCCGCACAAAAAAAAATAGCGTGGGGGTCCCCCCCAAGATCCAAACCAAGCACTTATCCCAGGCACGCAGTCTGGTCAGACAGGAATGGGGGTGGGGACGAGCGAGCCCCCCCTCCCTCCTGAGACATACCAGACCACATGCCCTCAACATGGGGGAGTGTGTGCTGTGGGGGAGGGGGGCACTGCCCCCCCACCCCAAAGCACTCTTGCCCCCATGTCGATAGGGACAAGAGCCTCTTCCCGACAACCCTGGCCGTTGGTTGTCGGGGTATGCGGGCGGAGAGCTTATCAGAATCTGAGAGACCCCTTTAATAAAGGGGTCCCCAGATTCCGGCCCCCCACCCTATGTGAATGAGTATGGGGTACATCGTACCTCTACCCATTCACATGGGGGAAATGTAAAGTAAAAAAAACACCACACAGAATAAAATATTTTATTAATCTGCTCCGGAGCCCCCCCTTTCTTCTTTAGCTCTCTTAGAAGGGGGGGTTTCTTCTCTCCCGATCTTCCGCCGGGACCCTGGGCTTCGGTGATTTCTGCCGGGGGAGGGCGCCATCCCTCGGTCCTCTCCGGAGCCTTCCGCCGGATGCCCCCACCCCATTTAAGCTCTTTTTCATTAGGGAGGGGCATCCGGACTTCGGGGTCTTCTGCCGGGGGATGGCGCCTATCCCCCGGTCTTTCCGGTGCCTTCCGCCAGGGTTCCGGTCTTCCTGGTCTTCTGCCGGGGGTGCGCCAACTCCCCGGTCTTTTCTCTTCTGTCTTCTCTGCTCCCTCTTCTGCCTGGCTCCCCCGCGGAGCCAGGGCTTTCTTCCGTCTTCTTTCTTCTCTCTTCCTTCTTCTGCCTGTCTCCTCCGGGAGCACAGGGCTTGTCTCCGCTGTCTTCTTCCTTCTCTTCCATTCGATGTTGACACGACGAGGTTCCGCGCTGACATGCCGTGTCAGCGGCGGGCATGGACTTATATAGGGTAATGCCACCATGTGACCTCAACCCATGTGACATCACATTCCCTGGGCATGATGGGAATGTGATGTCACATGGGTTGAGGTCACATGGTGGCATTGCCCTATATAAGTCCATGCCCACTGCTCAGACGGCATGTCAGCGCCGGACCTCGTCGTGTCAACATCGAATGGAAGAGAAGGAAGAAGACAGCGGAGACAAGCCCTGGGCTCCCGGAGGAGACAGGCAGAAGAAGGAAGAGAGAAGAAAGAAGACGGAAGAAAGCCCTGGCTCCGCGGGGGAGCCAGGCAGAAGAGGGAGCAGAGAAGACAGAAGAGAAAAGACCTGGGAGTTGGCGCACCCCCGGCAGAAGACCAGGAAGACCGGAACCCTGGCGGAAGGCACCGGAAAGACCGGGGGATAGGCGCCATCCCCCGGCAGAAGACCCCGAAGTCCGGATGCCCCTCCCTAATGAAAAAGAGCTTAAATGGGGTGGGGGCATCCGGCGGAAGGCTCCGGAGAGGACCGAGGGATGGCGCCCTCCCCCGGCAGAAATCACCGAAGCCCAGGGTCCCGGCGGAAGATCGGGAGAGAAGAAACCCCCCCTTCTAAGAGAGCTAAAGAAGAAAGGGGGGGCTCCGGAGCAGATTAATAAAATATTTTATTCTGTGTGGTGTTTTATTTTACTTTACATTTCCCCCATGTGAATGGGTAGAGGTACGATGTACCCCATACTCATTCACATAGGGTGGGGGGCCGGCATCTGGGGGCCCCCTTATTAAAGGGAGCTCGCAGATTCCGATTAGCCCCGCCCGCATACCCCCGACAACCAATGGCAAGGGTTGTCGGGAAGAGGCTCTTGTCCCTATCGACATGGGGGCAAGAGTGCTGTGGGGTGGGGGGGCAGTGCCCCCCTCCCCCATGTTGAGGGCATGCGGTCTGGTACGGCTCAGGAGGGGGGGGCCGCTCGCTCGTCCCCTCCCCCATTCCTGTCCGGGCCAGACTGCATGCTTGGGATGAGGGCTTGGTTTGGATCTGGGGGGGACCCCCGCGCCGAATCGGCGCGGGTTTAACCCCTCACGTTCCGGACCAAGCCTAAGAGCCTAATGTAGCCCTGAAGGGGGACCCGCGCCGATTTCAAGTTTGAAATTTGTCGCCGAGTTCCCCTTCAGGGCTGAAAACAGCTCGGAGATTCCCGTGCGCCGCGTCACGCAGCGCAATCACGGGGACGCCGCTTGGTATTTACCAAGATTTTCACGGCGTACTGACAAGGCGCACGGGAATCCCTGACTTTTCTCTCTGCGCATGCCCAGTATGCAAATGAACCTCCCGAGGTTCAGGCGCACTGTGCAAGCGTACGGGGATCTGTTTTCAAAAAACACTTTCCCTTTCAATTCGGCCCGCCAAACACTTTAAAACACATGTCACTTCACTTCCCCTGCATCCCCCCACCTCCCCCCCTAATAAACTCCCGCCCAAACCCCCGCAATTTACAGTTTAATGTGCCGTGCGCCAGGTCTGTACTGGTGCACAATGCACCCTCTCCTGGGCGCACGGAGCACATTAGTAACTAGGGAAATACACTGCACTAGCAGCGTATTTCTTTAGTAAATGGCCAAACGGCTGCTACTCCTGCTTTTACTCCATGAGTCATGGAGTAAAGGCTTGGTAAATCAGGCCCACAGTGTATATATGGGCATATCTGTTCTGCAGTGGTTACTGGGCTGCTTTCAAACTAATCCGCAGATTCAGAACAGTGCACCTTCGGGTTGCCTGCACTGAGCCAAAGACTTCTGTTATTACCTGCGAGTTTAGTGAGCTTCATGAAAGTGCACCAAACCTGCAAAATATAATAGAAGTCTATTGCATATTGCAGAAAAGCGAAAGGTACACTGCATTGCACCTGTGGTGCAGTTAACTGCAGAGCATCAGTGTGAAAGCAGCCATGGGCCCCTTTTACACAGTCAGTCTGACCCAATTTGACCCTCTAAGGAGTGGCAGATGTACACCGACTTGTGTCCTACCTCCAATCCGATCAGGCTGTGTCCGTGTCCGCTCTGCATATGCAGAGCGGACACGGACCTGACATCCGCCAGCTCCGCTGATTGTGGCCCACGACCAGTTACTAAGTCGCTTAAGTGGCCCTCGCTCTTCAAAAGGTTGGGTACCCATACTTGACATGGACTTCGAGCAGCATGTCTATGGTGACAGGTGTCTAACTGATATATGGTTCCACACAGGGCCTTCAATAACTACCACATTTTTTAGCCACTAGACATTCATTGATAGGGGTGGGGTGCACTTAGTAGGTATGTCAGTGCTTTGCTGAAGATATAGTTAATTAGGATGTTTGGGGGAGGGGGGGCAATAACCAATTTCAATTGTTATACAATTAATTTTCTATAGCCACCAGGCCAGGACTAGTACTGAATAATGGTGTTGTAAACTACCCTTACTGCTTATTGCTTTGTGTCGTGGGGCTTATTCTACTACATTTGAAACTGGAGCATTTAAGACAAGTTGTTGAACACGAATTTTGCCTATAAGCATGGTATAGCCATAAACTACACTAACTTTTAATTATCATTGCTTTGTGCTGTTGGGCATTATCTGCTACATTGGCAATATTAGCCCAGGCATTCAGCAACAATGCTGCTTGTCTGTACAGTACAGCCATGTTGTAAACGTTTGTAACTGTTCATTTCAATGTTCTCTGGCACTTGTCCTGCAGGATTTATACCAGGGATATGCAATTAGCGGACCTCTAGCTGTTGAAAAACTACAAATCCCATCATGCTTCTGCCTCTGGGTGTTATGCTTGTGGCTGTCAGAGTCTTGCTCTGCCTCATGGGATATGTAGTTCTGCAACATCTGGAGGTCCGCTAATTGCATATCCCCAATTTATACCATATTAGAACAGGCAGGCAGTTGTAGAGTGTGTCTGTACAGAAAAGGGTGTATTGTATCCATAGGCTAACAGTGGTGGGGGTTCAGAGAGTAACAGTAGTACTGGTATACTGGAAGTATAAAGGGTGTAGAGGTTCCACAGTGCTGAGATTATCTGGGAAGTAGAAGTGTCAAAGTACCCCATCAAGGATGTAGAGGGGTTATAGTGCTGGGGGTAGTTAGAGTGCATGTTGTAACAGCACTGGGGATATCAGGTGAAAGGCAGGGGTAAAAGTGCTGGGGTATCAGGGATGTAGATGGGTAAGATTACTGAGGGTATCCAGAGTACATAGCATACCAGTTCTGAGCGTATCAGGGTAGCAGGGAAAACAAGACTGGGGCTATCTAGGATATAGAGAGGTCACAGTACTGGGGGATATCTGAGGTGTACAGGGGGGAAGAGTGTTGGGTGGTATCTTGGGTTTAGAGGAGGTAGTGATGCTGAGTTCATATCTAAGGTGTAGAGATTGTAACATTATTGGTGGGGAATCTGGGGTGTAGAGGGGGTAATAGTTTTGGTAGTATCTGGGTGTTTACAATGCTAGAGCATACCTGACAGTAGGTAGATTGTGTGGGGCCCCATGATTTCTTTTTGTGGTCCTGCGTATTCTTGTTAATACTCTGTAGACCTGAACAAGCACTATTCTTAGGTCCATTCTACTGTACAATGCAGAAAACATATCACCGGAGTAGAAGAAAGCCAACATGTGTCAGGAGTACCTTTAAGGTGCCTGTGCAGAGCCTTTCCTGATGGCAGCAGGGATGCATCTACTACTTGTGACAGTTCCCTGGCCCATGCCAGGAAGCTGCAGTAGCTCCATCACTGGCAGAGGACATCTAACAAAGGTGTTGCAAAGTTTTTACGGGGTCCCAGTGGTCAGAACTAGCCCCTGGTAGCTTTATGTGAGCTTTATGTGGATATCTACAATTTCACATGTGAAACCCCCTGGTTTATCAGAAAGAGTGTTCAGCGAAGCTGTGGTGGTGGTGGGGGGCAATAATGGAATCCATGTGTCCAAAGGCCACAGACCTAAAGCCTGACTGACTGAACCAGACTTGAATCCCAGATGACTTTTACACCCCCTTGAAAATTCCATCAATTACCAGCAGCATGCTGATAATCATATTTTTACAAAATTAAGAGCACACATTTGCCCTCTGGCTGGGGGTGTTGCTGCTGTAATAATTCTGATGACCTAATAAATGGTGCTGTGCTGGCCAGTGGCCACCAAATATAGTGCCAATCTAACCAAGTCTGGCATTACCTTCTTCTCATCCATTGCCCCATCCTCCTTCAGCCACTGCTCCGAGTCCAGGCTAATTTTTTAGGAAGACACTTCCATAGGCTTTATGCCTCTGCTCTGAGACCTGGCTATTTTTTTAGGAAGACCCCTACAGGGGGTTCATGCTTTTTTGAGTCCTGGCCAATGTTTTAGGGTAGAACCCACTAAAGCCCTTTTGCTTGACCTTTTAGGCTTGTCGGTGCTATCTATACGTGGCACCACAAGCTAATTAAAAAGATAAACCCAAGGGCTGATGTTCTGACATTTTTTTTTACCAAGACAGCTATTTGTGCTTTGTAATGCATATTGGGTGCCATGTGGTACTTTTTGACTCCTTAGTCCAATGCTCAAAATTTTGATTACCATGAGAGATGCCTAATTTGAAGTTTATTTCTGCATATAGTTTGCTATCCTTTACAACTACTAAGAAAACCACCATTTACCCTCATTTACGATGTTGAGATTAGGGATTTTGGGGTGCAGAAAAATTCAGGGCTAATACAATTTGCTAAATCAACATCAGTTGAGGCTTATACCATAAGAAGGCTTGAAATGGGTATTTTGAAGACAACCAAAAAAGAAAAATGCATAATCATTTATATAAAAAAACACTTAACTCTAAAAAGACATAGCCTTGTTAAAAACACACGTGGCCATATTTAGGCCAAGATCCATTGTACACATCAATATGCAGTTGATACTTTGGCAATGTTAAACATCTCTTTGGAGGATTTGATTTGATGTTCAGCAGATAGTTTGCTTGGGCTTCATTCATCCTTATACTATAGGAAAGCAGCCTTTTAACCTCTTTTAGACCAGCCACCGCAGTTTTACTGGGGCAGGTTGGCTCCCCTGGGCAAAACGATGTTACCTTACGTTGCTTTGCCTTTTGGCCACATGGTGGTGCGTGCATGCCCGCTGCTTGCCGCTGGGGCCGATGCAAGTGCTGGCAGGTGCGATGACCACTGGGCACCCGCAATTGCTCGTGACAGAGCGAGAACCGGGATCTGTGTGTATAAACACACAGATCCTTGTTCTCTAAGGGGAAAGGAGAGAGATTGTATGTTCATACGAAGTATGAACACCGATCTGTCATCTCTCCTAGCCAGTCCCACCCCCCCACAGTTAGAACACACACTAGGGAACACAGTTAACCCCTTGATTGCCTCTTAGTGTTAAACCCTTCCCTGCCAGTGACATTTATACAGTAGTCAGTGCATTTTTATAACACTGATTGCTGTATAATTGTCACTGGTCCCAAAAATTTGTCAAAAGTGTCCAATCTGTCCGCCGCAATATTGCAGTCCCAATAAAAATCGCTGATCCCCGCCATTACTAGTAAAATAAAAAATAATAATAATAAAAATGCCATACATTTATATCAATATATACAGTAGACCCTATGGGCCAGATCCACAGTGAGAGTACGCCGGCGTATCTACTGATACGCCGGCGTACCTTCAAATTTCCCGTGTCGTATCTTTAGTTTGAAGCCTCAAACCAAGATACGACGGCATCTGGGTTTGATCCGACAGGCGTACGGCTTCGTACGCCTTCGGATCGTAGATACAATACTTTGGCGTCCGCTGGGTGGAGTTTGCGTCGTTTTCCGCGTCGGGTATGCAAATTAGCTATTTCCGACGATCCACAAACGTACGTGCGGCCGTCGCATTCTCTTACGTCGTCTCTAGTCGGCTTTTTCTGGCGTATAGTTAAAGCTGTTATTTTGCGGCGTATAGTTAGACTTGCCATGTTAAGTATGGCCGACGTTCCCGCATCGAAATTTTAATTTTAATTTTTCTTGCGTAAGTCATCCGTGAATCGGGATGGACGTAAGTCACGTCTAAGTTTAAAAAATAACATCCTTGCGACGTCATTTTGCGCAATGCACGGCGGGTAATTTTGAAACGGAGCATGCGCAGTTCATTCGGCGCGGGGACGCGCTTCATTTAAATGAATCACGCCCCCTAATCGCCGATTTGAATTCCGCCGCCAGAGATACACTACGCCGCCGTAACTTACGGCGCAAATTCGTTGTGGATTTGAAACCAAGCCAAGTAAGTTACGGCGGCGTAGCGTATCTTAGATACGCTGCGCCGGTGCCGATCTATGTGGATCTGGCCCTATAAATTTTGCGCAAACCAATCAATATACGCTTATTGGGATTTATTTTACCAAAAATATGTAGCAGAATACATATTGGCCTAAATTAATGAAGAAATTCAATTTTTTTAACATATTTTTGTTGGAAATTTTTTATAACAGAAAGAAAAAAAATATTGTTGTTTTTTTCAAAAATTGTTGGTCTTTTTTTGTTTATAGCGCATATATATGTATAATACATTTTATTTTGGTACAAAGTAGCATGACTGCACAATTGTCAGTTAAAGCAATGCAGTGCCGTATCGCAAAAAAATTGCTTGGTCAAGAAGGAGGTAAAACCTTCCCGGAGCTTCGCGCATCTGTAGCATGTATAGAACATGCTGCAGCAAAAAAGTCAAATGTCATTTAAATTGACTCTCGTTTGCAAATGCCGGGACCCAACTATTTAATAAAATAAAGAAAAAAATGGCGTGGTCAGGAGTGGGGTTCGCCCAATCAGGGCGCAGAATGCACTGTGCAGCACGCAGTGCATTGCAGGGTTTTCGGCAGGGCAAACACTCAGCAAAAACCTTACAAATTCAAGTGTTCCCCGAACGGGGCGAACAGCCAATGTTGGGCCCGAACTCATACTTGGGCCGAACCATTCGCCCAACACTACTGATTCCCAAACCAAACTCCAAGTGATCTCAAACTCACCTTGAACTGATCTAAAACTAAATTGCAACTGATCATAAAAGCAAACTTATTTTCTGCATTTTACTTTCTTTTAAGTCTGGGGCCTGTGTCTACTATCTTTAAGTGATGCTTAGTTTCATTGTGCCTAATAGCTCTGTTTAAATATATCATTTTAGTCTTTGACCATTATTAATGACCAATTATATTCAAATGTGTTTTCGTCCATTAATTTAATTTAGCTCTTCTCCACAATCCCTCAGCGCATTTTTGTAGTCTAAATTGTTAGTATATTTAATTAAACATTACAAGCAAAGCAAAACAATGGAACGATTATTCCCACAGAACAAAAGTTTGGAATTGCAGCTATATTTCCTGAATATTAATAATGGGTTTGTATTCTCAATTCCATTAGAATACCTCTGACATTTGTAAAAATATCAGCCTTAAAGGAACATCCCGTTGTCCTCACAGACTTACAACGTTTTTATCTTTATCAACACCTTATTTATATTTTATATATTTTTTTTTTAATTGTGTATTTTTTTTTTTTTTAGTTGAGTGGAATACATTTATTTTTACATATTTAATATTGTTTTTAATAATGTTTGTGCATTAATTATTGGAAAATTAAAAAAATTATCAAATGCGACACTCATGAATGAGATGTGCCAATTCTAAGGGGACTGCCGATCTTTCTTAGGCAGGAGCCCGCAACATTGCCCAGTGGACTCGACTACGAAAACAAAGATTGCGAGCCTCCACTGTAAGATAGCAGTGTTATCCGAGGAGAGAAATCTGTCAGACTAATGATACTTTTATGAAATCGTGGGGAACAGTAGGGGATTCATAGTCTAAATGCATTTGGGAAAATAACACATACAAACAAAAAATAAAGACTGCTGCTTCGGTTCGCTTTGAACCTAGAATACGCTCTGCACTTTTCTGCCTTTATAATTTAAATTTATAATGATATCATCAGCCAAGAGACTTTCATTAGTGATGGCTAATTATCTTGTTAAACTTTCTGAAATGTTCATCAAAGTCAGCTCGCTAAAGAGCCAAAACTAAGAACATTCATTTCATTATTATTAATAAAAAATGTAAATAATAGCAACATTTTTTGAATTTTTGGTTTAAAAGAAAGAGTAGATTTATAAAGTGTGAGGTTGGACACCCACAAGAAAAACATTCAAGATGTTCAACAAAGATTCGATAAAATGATGGAACGATTTTCAGAAAATGATAGTAACATATTCTCTTATGATTTTACGTGATTTATATCAATTCAATTGTTTTTGTATCTTTCTGGCTTTGCTCTAGGTTTAGTTGACCTGTAGCCTAAATAATAATTTGTAATGTTAACATTTCTAAAATAAAGGATTTTCTGTAGGAGTTGATTTTCCAACATATTTTTCATATCTGTCAGTTGTCAGACAACTGATTTAACCCTATAAATGCTGTACCATTGCATTGCGATATCATGCACTGCATGCGGTCGTGACGTGGCCCCATAGACTCGAATGGGTCGCAATTAGCGGCGGTGGTTGCGACATGCTGTTTAATATTTGCCCTGGCTGTGAAACACAGCATGAGAGAAGCTGCATTTCAGTTTTCAGGTCAGGGGCTGTAAAGCCATGGTTCAACTGCCTGGTTTACTGCCCCCGGTAGCAAGTGTGAATAAAGCCTGATAAAGAACTCTTATTTGCTGCCTTTTGTTCTGTTAAATATACCTTCAAAACCATTTCCGTGTTGTTCTATGTTCTGTGCACACTTCCTGCGTAGGCCCTAATTAGCCCCGGTTATCTTCAGACAGCAGACTATTTAGTCTCTATGTGTGGAAAATAAAGGGTAGGTCTGAGCACTTTGGGAAAAGGAAATGGGCAGGGTTGACACCACTCTGCTCATTTACATATTGTGTCCACCACAGGCTTTGTGTTTCTGGCAGATCAACAATTATTTTTATGTACTTGCAGGGTCTTTAACCGCTTCTCGACTGCCGCATGCCGATATACGTCGGCAGAATGGCATGGGCAGGCAAATGGGCGTACCTGTATGTCCCTTTTAATTTGCCGCCCAGCGTGTGCCTCAGTAGTGTGCTTGTGGGTCCTGGGAACTCGATGTTTGCCGGCGGCCTGCGATTTCGGTCAGGAGGGGCAGAACTAGGTGAACAAGGCATTTCCCTGTTCTGCCTAGTGACAGGACAGTGATCTACTGCTTCCTGTCATCAGGAGAAGTGATCACTGTGGTGTCACTGATAGCCCACCCCCCTCACAGTTATCAGTGCATCTTTATAGCACTATTTGCTGTATAAATGACAATGGTCCCATAAATGTGTCAAAAGTGTCCAATATGTCCGCCATAATGTCACAGTCACGATAAAAATAGCAGATCGCTGCCATTACTAGTAAAAAAAATGAATAATAAAAATGCCATAAAACTATCGCTATTTTGTAGAGGCTATAACTTTTGCGCAAACCAATCAATATACGCTTATTGCGTTTTTTTACCAAAAATATGTAGAAGAATACATATCAGTTTAAACTGAGAAAAAATATATATATTTTTTTGGATATTTATTATCACAAAAAGTAAAAAATATTTTTTTTTTTTTCCAAAATTGTCACTTTTCTTTTGTTTAAAGTGCAAAAAAATAAAAATCTCAAAGGCGATCAAACACCACCAAAAGAAAGCTCTATTTGTGGGAAAAAAAGGACTTAAATTTTGTTTGGGTGCAACGTTGCACGACTGCGCAATTGTCAGTTAAAGTGACGCAGTGCCGAATCGCAAAAAGTGCTCTGGTCACAAAGGGGGTAAATTCTTCCGGGGCTGAAGTGGTTAAAAAGATAAAACATTTAGAAAATGTACATTTGTTGGGGAAATGTACTGCATACATTTTTATTTATTTTACCCTGACATACACATTTTTTTTTATTTTGGATAGAGAAAGGAATGGTTAAATCCCATTTGTTTCTCATGGAGAGATTTCCCTTTATTCTGTCTTGTAAACACAACAGGAAGTGAGAGAAAATCTCTCCAAAGTAGCGGAAAAGGTGAATGGCAGTAACTGAAACAAATGTCACCATTTTAGGATTGAACATCCACCTCTGTTCTGGTGGTAAAATAAAATGTTGGATTGTCTCTCACATTCAATCTCACTGATAGTGGTTACCAGGACAAATAGAGGAGGTTGATCTCCACAGTGGGTACATAAACAAAAATAAAAACCTTGCAGAAGTGTAGCGAAAAAAATGGCTTACAAATTATATATATTTTTTAAATTGCCAATCATTTCCCTAACCTATCAATAATTGCTCAGATACTGCATGCGCAGGATGAAATCTCCAGGTGTACAGTATTTGTCTCTATAATTTTCAGCATCATGGCAGCTTTTCTGCATAATGTCGACATTTAGCTTGCATTAAACATATGCATCTTAAAATGGAGCTTAAATCAAAAATGTAGTTTATGAAGTTGATATCCTACAAGGAACATCAAGGAATGTTAATTGTGCTTATGCTTTGCAGTATATGATCATTCCAGTCACTGCTGCCTCTAACTGCTAGTCTTACCAGATTTCAAGTGTGACTTGGAAGTCAACCCATGTGCTGCTCAATGATCTTCAATCCTTACTAGTGTTAGGATCTCCCTGCTCCTACTTCATCTATTCTATGGATCTGTATGGGCAGGGCCTACTCGTCCTGCATATGGGTGTACCTCTTCTCTCATGTATGTGCTCATCAATGGTCAGGACCAAGTGGGGCCACATTTACGTGAAAGTCAACGTTAAGGCTGAACTCCTGCTAGTAATGAGCCGTATTCTGCGTGAAGCTGTGAAGCATACACAGTTCCTCTGTGAGCATACTCTCCCATGTCTCTACACACCTTCCTCTTTGTATGTTGCATTTAGGAGGGAAACTGCAGAGCCCATGCCCTCTCCATCAGTCCAGTGTACCTCTGTCACCTCACTCGAAGTGACAAAATGGGGTCCCGCCGTGCGCGTAGCGCGGACCTCATGTGCGCATTATTTACTCCTTCTACTCTATAACACAATGTGGCTAGGTTCAGGAGGTCTCTGTACTGCAACCTCTAGGGAGAGAGGCAGAACACTGACCCCCTTGCTACTGGAGGATTTGTCATCTATGCCAGGTACCATGCTGCTATACATTCCCATAAGAGCTGTGGTTATCCATGGTAACTACTCTCCTGCTCTGGCTCTTCTGCGAAATGTAACCTTTCTCAGTGGTTCTCCTCCTATGCCCCATGAGTGTTTAACAGGCCCAGTTCTTCTGATACGCTATGCTCCACCGTGGACCCCTTTCAACGACTTTAGGCCAGGCATCTGAACAGTTCCAGAAACTTTACTAAATGCCTCTGAAACATTACATGACATAATGCCTTCTCAGTCCTTCTCACTAACTAAGCTATGGCTGCTAAGGCATACCTGCACAAGTGTAAGTCCAAGAGTAGGGATGAGCTTTGAGTTCGAGTCGAACTCATGTTCGACTCGAACATTGCCTGTTCGCCTGTTCAGCGAACCATGAACAATTAGGGGTGTTCGCGGCAAATTCGAAAAGCCGCGGAACACCCTGTTAAAGTCAATGGGAGAAATCTAAAGTGTTAATTTTAAAGGCTAATATGCAAGTTATTGTCCTAAAAAGTGTTTGGGGACCCGGGTCCTGTCCCAGGAAACATGTATCAATGCAAAAAAAGTTTTAAAAACGGCCGTTTTTTCAGGAGCAGTGAATTTAATAATGCTAAAAGTGAAACAATAAAAGTGTAATATTACTTAAAATTTTGTACCTGGGGGGGGGGTGTAAAGTCAGTATGTGAAAAAGCGCATGTTTCCCGTACATAGAACTGTCTCTGCACAAAGTGTCATTTCTGAAAGAAAAAAAAGCATTTAAAACCGGCTTTGCGGCTCTAATGAATTGTCGGCTCTGGCAATTCAGAGATAATTCATTCATAAAAAATAAAATAAAAAGCCTGGGGGTCCCCCCAAATTCCATTAACAGGCCCTTCAGGTCTGATATGGATATTAAGGGGAACCCCGCTGTCAATTTAAAAAAAAAATGACGTGGGGTTCCCCCAAATATCCATACCAGGCTCTTCAGGTCTGGTGTGGATTTTAAGGGGAACTCCACACCAAATTTAAAAAAAAATGTTGTGAAGTTCCCCCAAAAATCCACACCAGACCCTTATCCGAGCACGTTAACCTGGCTGGCCGCAGAAAAGAGGGGGGGACAGAGTGCGCCCCCCCCTCTCCTGAACCGCACCAGGCCACATGCCCTCAACATGGGGAGGATGTCCCCATGTTGATGGGGACAAGGGCCTCATCCCCACAACCCTTGCCCGGTGGTTGTGGGGGTCTGCGGGCGGGGGGCTTATCAGAATCTGGAAGACCCCTTTAACAAAGGGGACTCCCAGATCCTGCCCCCCCCCTATGTGAATTGGTAATGGGGTACACTGTACCTCTACCATTTCACGAAGGAAGTGTAAATAGTTAAAAGACCGGTCTTTCCCAGTGACGTACGAGGGTGCATCAGAGGGGGCGGGGTCACGTGACGGGTGGCCGCTTCCCCTATATAAGTAATGTCAAAGCTCCAGCGCGTCATTCCGCTAGGCTGTGTCCAGCAGAGAGTGGAGCTTGCCTGCTGCGCTCTGGACGGATGGATCTTCTCATCGCTGGACCGGACCACTGATCACCCATCGCTGGAGAGATCATCCATCGCTGGATAGAAGACAACGTTGAGCAGGGAGCCGCATCGACAGTGGATTACCACCGCTGGATTATTTTTTTTTATTAATAAAGGAATTTTTTCTACGGTGTCTGTGTATATATTTTTTTAACTATTTACACTTCCTTCGTGAAATGGTAGAGGTACAGTGTACCCCATTACCAATTCACATAGGGGGGCAAGGATCTGGGGGTCCCCTTTGTTAAAGGGGTCTTCCAGATTCTGATAAGCCCCCGGCCTGCAGACCCCCACAACCACCGGGCAAGGGTTGTGGGGATGAGGCCTTGGGGTTGGGGTTGGGGGGAGGACATCCTCCCCATGTTGAGGGCATGTGGCCTGGTGCGGTTCAGGAGAGGGGGGGGGCCGCACTCTGTCCCCCCCTCTTTTCTGCGGCCGGCCAGGTTAACGTGCTCGGATAAGGGTCTGGTGTGGATTTTTGGGGGAACTCCACGCCATTTTTTTTAAAAATTTGGGGTGGAGTTCCCCTTAAAATCCACACCAGACCTGAAGGGTCTGGTATGGATATTTGGGGGGAACCCCACGTCATTTTTTTTTAAATTGACGCGGGGTTCCCCTTAATATCCATATCAGACCTGAAGGGCCTGTTAATGAAATTTGGGGGGACCCCCAGGCTTTTTTTTTTTTTTTTTTATGAATGAATCATCTCTGAATTGCCAGAGCCGACAATTCATTAGAGCCGCAAAGCCGGTTTTAAATGCCTTTTTTTCTTTCAGAAATGACACTTTGTGCAGGGACAGTTCTATGTACGGGAAACATGCGCTTTTTCACATGCTGACTTTACACCCCCCCCAGGTACGAAATTTAAAGTAATATTACACTTTTATTGTTTCACTTTTAGCATTATTCACTGCTCCTGAAAAAACTTTAAAACTTTTTTTGCATTGATACATGTTTCCTGGGACAGGACCCAGGTCCCCAAACACTTTTTAGGACAATAACTTGCATATTAGCCTTTAAAATTAACACTTTAGATTTCATATGTTCGAGTCCCATAGACTTTAACGGGGTTCTAAAGTTCACATGAACATTTGGTGTGTTCGCAAGTTCTGATGCGAACCGAACAGGGGGGTGTTCGGCTCATCCTTATCCAAGAGTCCATTGGTGGAGAATCCCCTTGGGGTGAAAGACGAACATTACTTTGGGCTACACCTTTTCCTGTGATCCAGACCTTCCTGCTTCCCACGTGGTCCCGCTCCCTCTCTAAAACCGGCCTTCCCTTTGTTTATATGTAGACCAGGGTAGAGGTGGTTCTAGATCAGGAGGGCAGTCTGATGTGATGAATCAAAGATCTTCCTCTACCAAGATGACCACCTCTACACAGAGACAGTGTAGCAGTAGAAAGCCCACATGTAATATTGGTGACTAGCTCTTTGTTCTCTGTCATTTTAAAGTGAGCCTGCTATTTCCTAGCCCCACTCCCCATTATATGTGTAGCACAGGCCTAGTTAGGTGCTTGGATTGTTATATAAGTGTTCGTGCTTGTTTTTGATAGGTAAATTTAGTTGTCATACTGTAGTTAGTGTGGCTGCAATGTTGGTTAAGGTAAAAGCATAGTTTGTCTCATTTTACTCAGTGAGCTGCACTGGTATAGTCAGGCCTGATCTGTATGCTCTGCTTTTACCTGATAGCTCCCTCTGTATCCAGGCAACTTGAGAGGTTTCTGGATGATAGATGTGGAGCTATGCACTTGGCAGCATGCATATTGATACAGCCCTGGCCTATCCCAGAGAGGCAGGCCCTGAAGGTGGGCTGGGAGACTGTATTTATCCTTGGAGCACACAGAGGTCTGGGCCTTATCCCAGAGTGGAGGAGTCCAGGATTAGGGGGGCACACTGCCCTTTCGGCACAGGCTGCCATGAGGAGGCCTCAGGTGGGCGACCTTAGGAAAGAATGCAGAGACCTGTGTGCTTAGAATAAGCTGGCTGAGGGAAGCTGTCTCCCATAAATATGTCTAATATTACTGTAGGGCATTGTATGGAAGATTGGATGGAGGCATCCATCTGTTCTTGGGCCTTGTTAGTGAAAACATTGCTGGATCTTGGGGACCTTGTGCTCTAGCTACCCCTTTTGTGCTTAGTTATAGTCAGCTGTGGGTCTATTAAAGGGGACACTGGCTGGTGCCCTGAAGGGCTCTGTCCAGACACTTTCCTACCCGCTCTGCTACTAAAGTTTGATCAGTTAAGTAAACCAAGTCTTCAGTTATACTTGGTATCCCACCACTTGGTATCCCACCACTTGGTATCCCTATCCAATTTCTCCAAAAATAAAAAAAAACATTACAAAAACAACATCCCCTAGACTGGTCTTTGGAGAAAGAGTGAAGGAGCCTGTTGTGTGCTGTGGGGCTGAATTTGGGAAGATCTGGACAGTTATTCTTGCGGCTCTTGTAGCCGTACATAAGTATGTGTGTAAAAATGTAAAATACCTTTGATCAGCCCCCTTATGCATGCACCAGCAGTGCCTGAAGCAGGAGCATATTCTCATAAGTTTTGAAACCCTTCACTTTCCAATGCATAGACAGGGAGCAATAAAAGTCAAATAAGTATCTTTTTTTTTTTCTTTTTAATTTATAACATGTTTTATTGTTGTTTGCATATACAAAATACAAAAAGTGGTACACCAATTTACATGGAATTAGCACACTACATACGCAAACATACATTCCCCCCCCCCCCCTGCGTCTCCATGTCATTGTGATTGAGTGGGAAAAGCCCCATTTAAACTCCAAAGTTCTCTTCCCTTATATCCGCCCTCCCCCCCACCACCCCTCTCCCACCCCTCACCCTCCCATCACACCGTGGACTATTTTCTTAAAGTTAGTTTGTTTCATTCATTGAGTAAATCCTCCCCATCTAGGGGTGTCAGATAGCTGGTTAAAGTATATATCAATTATATCGGGCATCCCATTATGTCTAGCCAAGGTTTCCACATCCTCACGTATTTTCCATAGTTGCCCTGTCTAGTGAGTGTCACTCTCTCGCTCCAGATCATTGTGTTAATGGTTTCGACCCAAGATTTAACAGTAGGTGGAGTCTGGGCCTGCCACCTCCACGCAATTAACTTCCTGGCCTGGAAGAGGCATCTCAGTACCACCTCAAGGGCACCAGCAGGCACTCTGTTCTCCTCAAAACTACCTAGTAGACATGTCTTAGATTCAGCTTCCAGGTTCGTTTTAAAAGTTTTATTTATTATATCTATTACCTCCTCCCAATATCTAAATAGCTTGGGGCATTTCCACATCATGTGGATGAGACTGCCTGTCGCTCTGCACCTTGGACATTCGTCAGTACTTCTCCACCCAAGGTTGAACATTCTCCTGGGGGTATAGTATACTCTATGCAAGAGGAACAAGTGTGATACTTTCTGAGCCGGAGAGATCGAGACCAATACCCCCCCTCCTCAAGATCGTGGTCATTTGCCCCAAATCTTTCTCCCACCCCGTCCTACTCTTAATGGGGCCTGCCCTACTTATTGTTTTAACTCCTATTCTGGAATATAATTCAGAGATCAGGCCTTTAGTTGTTTTTGAAGAGGTTATTTTCAGGAGGGTAGGGGCCGAGGACCATACAATGGGTTGTGACCCAAACTGGGCTTGAATGCCGTGCCGGATCTGGAGGTATCTGTAAAATGTTTTATTTGCTATGTTGAATTCCTGTCGCAAATCTGCAAAGGATTTCATGTGTTCACCATCGTACAATTGATTCAAGCTTTTTATCCAAATAAGTATCTTTAGTTTTTTTAGTTTTTTCAATTTATATTTGTTTTAGGTTTAACATAAATTTTCTGTTGGGGGTGCTAGGAAATAGCAGGACCTTGCATTTTCATGCAACGTCCACTTTAGTCTAATATCAGCTTTGAAAAATTTGAAATCCTAACTGGATGAAACCTATTTTACAATTGTTGTCCAAAAAATACTGCTTCCTCCTTTGTTATCTTTTGGTGGACAATGTCTTGTAGCCTCCACCAGGGCAGATGCTATTTACAAACAAGCAGTTTAAGTATCTAAAGTTGGCTTGGCATCTGCCTTTGCTTTGACCAGTACCAAGACAAGGTTCTCCAAAAGCCAACACTAAAATTTGAAAATGTGCCCCCTATCCTTTTGCTCAAAGCTGGCTTGGAGGGTGTACTGAGCATGCATAGTCATTTGCTTGCTTTCTAGCAGTTGGGGGTAGGTGGGTGGGTTCTCATGCAAGGTGTTTTTTTTTCATGTTTGAACAAACACATGTTGTGGCCTGGTAGACAGGAAGCCACAGTTCATTAGCTGCCCACCACCTATCTGGAGCATGTGGTGTGTCAGCTGAGCGACACCTCTCCCCTCTTCTGCCTTGGAAAGCTGCCTCCTGTCAATCCATGTGGAAGCTGGAAATCAGTATAAAAGTCTCTGCTATTACTACTGTGATCTCTGCTGGCCTCCTGGCCCCATGCCAAGCAGCTGTCCTACTATTTAATGAACACAGCAGGTCACTCAGCACAGGTGCATTTCACAAAACACTTTGCATTTTCTCAATTCTCTGAATGGACAAAGAGAACAGGCCTGGAACGTTTTGCCCAGCATTAAGAGGGCCTACATGACGGAGTTTGCAGTCCAGGCTGTTGCTAGACAATTTAGAGGTCCAAATGATTGGACGGTAGAGAGGTGTGGCAGGGTGGGGCAGGGTGGGGCATTAGGGGTGTAGTAAGCAGTAGGAGTTTACTTTTCATCAGTCTGTAGAGGTTCAGCCTAGAAACTTTCCCTCCCTTAAATTATTGCCATTGTCTTTGATGCATTTACGTGGTTTCTTGCATGTTGCTAGATTGGAGGCAGTTGTGTTCTTGGGGTTGCAATTGTTGCAAATGGGATAGTGGTGTCGTAGCTGGTGGCAGGGGTTCCAGGGTTTTAAAGGTCGGCATGGTCAAATTGTCTGTGGAGAATTATGGATTGGGCCCATCTTTGGTATGGGTACCTTCCCATAGATGTGACGTCAGTATGGTGATATTAGTAATGGGGCTGTATCGGGTGGTTATGTGGTAACTAATTGTCCTTGAGTCGGTGTAATTGCGGCTGGGGGCCGTGGTAAAGAGGCTTGGTGATTGATACAGCCGATTCGGTAGACCATGGTTGCCTCCAAATACCTGGATTTTAGATAGTTAGTATTATACAGTCAGTGAAAAAAGTTAATCTTTCAGGAAATGAAAAAGATACATTTGTTTAATTGTTTGTTGTTAATAAAATGGCGGCTACTCCCATTTAAATTCCAACTAAGGTGGTTGTGTTTTATTTACATAAAAGTTGGTAAGGCGCAAATTTATGTTTTGGTCTTGTCAGCCAACAAATCAGCAATACTTCAGTCATGGCCTACCAGAAATGTGAAGGAGAAGTGTTTCTAAATGGCACCTGTGCCAGGCGAGAGACCTCCTGCTTTCACAAAGAAGCATGGAAACCACTAAGCACTGGACCCCGAAGGCAATGGCAATCACTATAGTAACGTATCCTACTACAGTGATTTCCAGCTTCCATGGGGATCAACCAGACATGGAAAATACTGCGCATACATACATTGGTCCAAGTTGGACCAATGTAACTATGCAAAATAGTTCATACCTACACATCAGCTTTAACAGAAGAGACGCTTGAGAGGGGATTTGATTTAAATTTACAAATACCGTACTGGTGACCCCACATTCGGGATACAACTTTTCCACAGAAGGGAGTCTAACAAGACACGTGGCCACTCATTAAAATGAGAAGAAAAGAGGTTTAACCTTAAACTGTGTAGAGGGTTCCTTACTGTAATGCCGCGTACACACGATCGGAATTTCTGACAACAAATGTTTGATGGAAGCTTGTTGTCGGAAATTCCGACCATGTGTAGGCTCCATCAGACATTTGCTGTCGCAAATTCCAACAACAAAAATTTGAAAGCTGTTCTTAAATCTTCCGTCAACAAAATCTGTTCTCATTAATTCTGATCGGGTGTAGACAATTCCGACGCACAAAATTCCACACATGCTCTGAATCAAGTACGAGATGGAAGCGCTCAGTCTGGTAAAACTAGCGTTTGTAATGGAGATAGCACATTTGTCACGCTGTAACGGACTGAAAAGCACGAGGCTGAAAAGCGTGCATCGTCTTTCACCAAACTTTTACTAACATGATTGGTATCGAACTTCCCTTTAATAGTGCCATCGTAGTGTTGTACGTCACGTGTTCTTGGCGATCGGAATTTCTGACAACATTTGTGCAACCGTGTGTATGCAAGACAAGTTTGAGCCAACATCCGTCCAGAAAAAAATCCACGGTTTTGTTGTCGGAATGAGGGAAAATATCCTGGACGGCCTCACCCTATGAAAAAGGCATCTTTATTGTATAAAATAAAATCCAGTTGTCAGTTCACCTGTGGCCAGGTGACAAGTGCACCCCGTTGGGGTCAGGGATGACTGCTGCTATCAGAGAGGAAGCATGAACCCAAGATTCCCCAGGGCGCGGAGTCTAAGACCCAGCTTTGTGTTCACCAGAGCCTCTAGTGGTGAGGATGGCCTTCACCGCAGCTGGATCCAGGTCACGACCCCTGGGATCCCCTAGGTCACGCTCCGCAGGGAGAGAAGGGAAGCAGCAAGCAGGACAAGCAATAGTGATGGGTAAGCTGAGGTCAGGGCAACAGGCAGACAAGGGTAACCGAGGGACAGGCAAAAGGTCAGGGTCACAGGCAAACAGGAGAAGTCAGGGACGAGCCAAAAACGGTACACAGGAAGGTAATCGTAGCACACTGCAGACAGGAACTTAAGCTAACAACACGGTTGAACAGCACTGCAGACCTGTAGTTCAACAGTTAATATAGACTTCCTGGGATGGCCTGGGTGGGGCCATACAAGAAGGAGAGGTGATAAAAAGGCAACCAGAACAGAGTCAGGCCTCTAATGAACAGATGGAGACAGGTAAGCTGCCAGACTTTATTGCATAGCCATGACACCAGTGTACAGCAGTCAAATCATATAGAAAAACAGGGGAGAATAGCTAACGCATTTCACATCAATCGACGCTTAGTGATAGCTAAATAAACAGGACCCACGCATGTGTATAAGAGGAAAGATTGAAAAACAGGCTACCAATCAGAGCCTTAGAATTGTCTTGAAAAAAACTCCCACACAATTCGCACCTGATCTCCCAAAAATTGAGTGCACCCGAAAGCGGAATGTCTGATCGTCTGTACGCGGCATAAGAGCAGCAAGGATGTGGAATTCCCTTCCACAGGTGGTGGTCTCAGTAGGGAGAAACTATTAGATAAGCACCTGTACGACCGCAACATACAGGGATATACAAGGCAATACTGACATAAAAATCACACACACAGGTTGGACTTGATGGACTTGTGTCTTTTTTCAACCTCACCCACTATGTAACTATGTAACAAAGGACATGCTGATAGGAGGAGAGATCAGGATGTGTCATCAGTCTACTGCTTCTCCTTTCACTGTCAATTTACAGGCTTGGGCAGGATAAAACCTGTAAATATTACTATAACACATAAAGAAAAAGATTTACTGCCCTGTCAGGGATGATAGTGTTGTGTGGCAGAGCTGTATACATTTCAGGACTGGATGGACAGAATAACAGATTCCTTGGCAGGTATAAGAGCTCCCTTATGCAGTATGTATTTTATCTTTGTATGTATGTGTTTGCTTGGAGTTCAGCTGTAATATTGTTGGACAATAATGTCCCATTAATAAGAATCTCAGGATGGCCCACAATGTCTGTCCAGTGCAACATGGTATTCCATACAACTTTCCACAGTCAGTAAGTCAAATAATTTGTTAACTGTAAATTAGCACTGTCAGTTGTTAAAAAAACAAAAATTCAAAAAGACTACAGTATAAAGAATGAGAATAGCAGCTCATTATAAAATATACATATAAAAGACAGGGTGTTGTAGCATTCCCATTGGGCTTCCAGGAATAGCTAAACTCATTATGAGATGTTATTTTCACAGAACACGAGCCAAGGTTTTGTTGAGTAACTCGTGTTGTTGTGAAATATTTTGTAAGGGTGGTAAACACTGCCTGGATCTTGAAGGGTCTACTTAGCGGAGGTCATCCTTTTTTCTCTGACAGTATTCCAGTAGCGTTGTCTTTTTATACAGTGATAGGCTTCGGGAACAAAAGATTCCAAGCCAAGTGCCAAGCAGAACAAAGACAGTGCCTCCTGCCCTTGTCACCGAACCTCAACCATTCCTTGGATCGAAAGACTTAATTGACTTCACTGAAGCAAATCCAATTCCTGGCTTTAGACTTCCTCAGTTCTTAAGTTATGATGCTAAATCTGTGTCATTACTGTTCAATTTTGTAATACCTGGCTTGACATTTAGACAGAATGAGATCGCCTAGGTGTATTTTAAGGCATTATATTTAAGGAAATATGAATCTTTATATTTTCCAATTTTTTCAGTGATAGGTGGATGAGAATGTGGAGAAACGTGGAACTCCAGGCAAATCATAAAGAGGAACCAAACCCCTAGAAATACTCATCTCCACCTTCCAGCAACGTGGCGGCTCAATCCCTCACCAGCCACTGTCATCTTCTCCCCAGCTAATTCTGGGTGCTGTTTTTTCAGCTTCTTGATTGGCCGGTGGTGGAATGATGTCATCCTGTGCATGTGCACGAGAGTCAGTCATTCCGGCACAGCCAGAGTGTGCTGGGAATACACACTGAGCTGCACAAGCTTAGTGTGCAGACTCCGAGCAGGCAGGTAAGTAGTTGATATTGCATAAGAGACTTCTGCAATAAAGAGCTGGGTAAAGTGATTATAAACCCTTCCATATACCCAGTGAAGTGACTGGCCTCAGGTAATACACTGAGATGAAACAAATCCTCCTACATCAGGTGTACCTGTTTATCTGCAGTATTCTCTTCTCTACATTCATTCAAATTCCATCATTTAAAAAGCTTGTCTGAGCTGTCAGAAAAAAAGGGTGCGGAGAGCTGAAACCACACTTTGTAGAGCTCAGTGAGGAGAGCTCTGAGAGCTGATTGGAGGGAAGGGAAACACCCCCCCTTTACACAGCACACAGGGACAGGGCTGAGGCTCAGAGGCGTTGCTAGGGGGGTGCGGTCCGCACCGGGTGACACCCGCTAGAGGGGTGACACCATCCCGTTTTTTTTTTTTAGCTGACATGCCCAGCCTGCCCTGTGCAATCCCAGCCTGCCCTGTACCACCCCAGCCTGCTCTGTGCCACCCCAGCCTGCCCTGTACCACCCCAGCCTGCCCTGTATCACCCAGCCTGCCCTGTACCACCCCAGCCTGCCCTGTACAACCCCAGCCTGCCCTGTACCACCCCAAACAGCCCTATACCACCCAGCCTGCCCTGTACCTCTAGTGAGAGAGACTGGGAGCTCAGTTGAGTGAAGATTGAAAGAGGAGATTGTGGAGGAAGTGAAAGAGTTCATTGCAATCTTTGTTAGAAACTGTTCAAGATTGTTGTCCTAGGAGACAGAGTGTCTACACATGCAGATGTATTGTCTTGCTGAATGCCTTTCCCTGCATGGCTGTCTACCTATAGAAGTCTCAGAGTCTGCTAATTGACATTGCAACTACTAAAGGGTGTCCTGGCCCCAACCCTCTCTATCACAGTTCTGTTTAAGAGACAATAAATCTCTTTGCATTCAAGAAGTGTCTGGCACCCATTAATCTACCTTACATTGTACCCACCATGCCTTGTAACCCATTCTACACTCAGCTGTCCCTAACTCTGGAGGTCACCATTAGGCCCGGAGAGGCCCATGATTTGGCTACACCTTTTAAAGCAAAAGATAAAAAAAAATGAATCTTGTGCTTTAAAAAAAAAATGTTTACTTCCAGCCTGGACCGGAAGTGATGTCGTGACTACTCCAGTACTCCAAGGCCATAGATGCGATCAAAAAGGATCTACTCTTTGTTCGCTACTGGGAAACTTTCCACAGCCCCCTGTACAGTACACAAACCCCTTGAACATTGCACGGACCACCTGCACATTACACGGACCCCCTGTGCTTTACACGGACTCCTTGCACAGTTATAGAGCCATGGGATCACAATATGTAGAATTGGCTTGTGATGGGTTACTATCCCCTCCTGTGGATAACATACACTATATTACCGAATGTATTGAGACACCTGCCTTCGCGTGCATTAACTTTAATGGCCTTGAAGTCTTAGTCCACAGGGTTCAATATTGGATTGGCCTACGCTTTGTCGCTATAAAGCTTCAACACTTCTGGGACGGCTGTCCACAAGGAGTATGTCTATGGGAATGTTTGACCATTCTTCCAGAGGCACATTTGTGAGGTCAGGCACTGAAGGCTTGGCACACAGTCTACACTCTAATTCATCCCAAATGTGTTATATGTCTTTATGGACCTTGCTATGTGCACTGGTCCAAATCATCTGATGGAGGGGGGATTATGATGTGGGGTTGTTTTTCAGGGGTTGGGCTTGGCCCTGTAGTTCCAGTGAAGGGAAACTCTTAAGGCGTCAGCATACCAAGACATGTTGGACAATTTCATGCTTCCAACTTTGTGGGAACAGCTTGGTGGCCCTTTTCCTGTTCCAACATAACTGCGCACAAGTGCACAAACAAGGTCCATAAAGACAAGGATGAGCGAGTTTGGGGTGGAGGAACTTGACTGGTCTGCACAAAGTACTGACCATAACCCTTAGGCCCCATACACACGACCGAACATGTCTGCTGAAACTGGTCCGCGGACCAGTTTCAGCAGACATGTTCGGTCGTCTGTACAGCCGAGCGGACAGGATTCCAGCGAACATTTGCCCGCCGGGCCTTTTTCGAGCGGGCAAATATTTCTAAACATGTTTAGAAACAGCCCGCTGGAATCCTGTCCGTCGGACATGTTCGGTCGTCTGTACAGACCTACCGTACATGTCCGAGCGGCCGCCATCCCTCGAATGCGTTGAATGACTTTGACGCATGCGTGGAAGCATTGAACTGGCAGGGCCGCGCACGTCGCCGCGTCATCGTCGCGGCGACGGCACGGCCTTGTCGCCGCGTATCGAGTACGTGCGGATTTCTGTATGATGGTGTGTACAGCCATCATACAGAAATCTCCGGGCAGACATGTACGCTGAAAACGGTCCGGCGGACCGTTTTCATCGTACATGTTTGCCCGTGTGTACAAGGCCTTAGGGAGGAATCAGAGCGGAGAGTGTGAGCCAGGCCTTCTTGTCTAACATCAGTGCCTAACCTCACAAATGGCCTTCTAGAAAGATTATCAAACATTCCCATAGAAACACTACTAAAACTTGCAGACAGCTTTCCCAGAAGAGTTGAAGCTGTTATAGCTGTAAAGGGTGGGCCAACTCATTATTGAGCCCTTCAGTCTAAGACTGGGATGCCATTAAATTTAATGTGCGTGTAAAGGCAGGTGTCTCAATACTTTTTGTAACATGGTGCATATGGTGGTCTTTTTCCCATCAGCTTATCTTTCTTATCCTACCCAAGACCAGACTTTACAACTTGCCCTTTTCCCCATCTGGTGTTGTGGAATATGTGATATTTGTGGAGATTGATGGGAGACATGGTGTATGTAGGTAGGAGGATCCAGCTTAAAACTCTACCAGAAGTGCTCAACTAAACTTTATGACCCAAAACTATGTGACATCACAACCCATAATTTTGTGTTAGGAGCGGTTTCTTTGGCAGGAGATAAGAAGAGAAGGGCACCAATGCACCATAGCACTCTTCTTTGGGGATCTCCCTTCTTTTAGGGTGTCACCTGCAGTACGATTTGCCCTGGATGCTTCATGTAAGTATATAAGGGGGCTTACTTGGCAAAAGAATGAAAGGGACTTATATTTGAAGGGGGCATTTTCCCATGATTTAGCCCCAGTGTTATTTCACCCTAAATACTTATATCTGTTTCTACAGTGTCTTCCCAGTTGTAGCATCATGCTATGTGAACAAGGGACTGTTTAATTGCTCTTATTTTATTATATTATTTTTGGCAGTTCTGGGTAAATCTGATGAGGTCTGTTTATATTATTGCCTTCAGCACTGATTTGGTATATTGTGTTACAATTCATTTGTTTTCATATAATATTTTTGTGTGTTTTTTTTTTTTAATATGATGCCTGTTGTCAACCAACCTGCATACACATAAAAGTTAAAGTATAAATAAGGGCAAAACTTTTTTTTAGTTTTGGATAGAGTGGAAAGGTTTTAAACACCAGGGAGTTTTTATTGTTGTCTGTGTCCCTATTAGGGTGATTCATCCTCTATATTTGTCCTGTTTATCATTATTATTAAAAGTAAAAGTAAAAGAAAATCCCAAATGTTGGGTGGTCCCATAAAAGTAATAGAGCAGAAAATCTTCTGATGGGGACACTAGTTTTGGTGACCTGGGGGTCCTCAAGCGATTCCCTTAATTTGCACAGGTTTCCTCTCACTTCCCATTTTGGCTATGGGACAGGAAATTAAGGGACATCTCCCTATTGGGTCAAACAGGACAAAAAAAAAACCCTTACAGAGGTAACAACTCTCCCTTACTCTATACATAATGAAAAAAAAAGTGTTTCCAATAGTTCTACTTTAAGAAAGAGTACTTTACTCTGACATTGGATGGATAGACGTCTACAAATGAAGTTTTTTTGGTATGTATAACATAATGTACTGGACCTGCATCTTTTAGATCAAAACAAACCTTTTAGATCATTTACAAACTGTCGTAATATTTTAGAATTGAGATTTTACAGAATTTCTTTTAATTGAGAGAATATCATAAAACTTGATTTGATCAGCATTTTAAATATATGTCAATTTCTGTTTACTGCATGTCTCTAAATGTCCCTTTATTCACCATGTGAAAAAAAAATTATGTTTTTTTTGCACAACAATTCTTTGGTTTCACTGCATAATTTTACTGCACTCCTCTTTTCATTTTGGAAATTACAGGAAATTAAAATTTATTTGGATAATTGTTACATAGTTACATAGTTAGTCAGGTTGAAAAAAGACACAAGTCCATCCAGTTCAACCACAAAAAAATAAACAAACAAAATAAAAAACAATTGTAATATGCTTTCTGTATCTAGAGTCAATACATTACTGCATATTAATAATGTGCAGAAACATGTATATTTTTGGTACTGTAAATAAGACCTTTTACAAAAAAAAAATTGTTACAAATATTTAATTTGTTTAAATATTTGTCAAAACATTCAGATTTTTGCTTTCTGTGAGGTATTAATCTGTGAAAATATTTTAAAACGGTTGATTTACACACTGGTATTCACTTGTCCAAATATCAAGTCTGTTTTGTATATCGTTATTATTCTGTTTAAATGTGCTGTCTAAATAAAAAAAAAAATCATGCCAATCTGCCTAAAATGCAAATAAACTTTTCATAAATAATGATATTTCCAAATAATATTCTTTAACATTTTCTTATTTTTTTTTTCAAAATGTATAGGTATCCTTAAGAATTCCTGAAAATTCACATGTATATTAACTTCAGATTTTTGATTTTAAGTCTCAAGTATGATGCAGCAAACGTGGAAATATAATTGCCATTATTTTATCAATATGGTTCCATATTTTTTTTTTATTTGCCGAAAACCAATTGTGACTAAAGTTGCTTCACTATAGGGTTAGGTAGTTATGTTTCTATTCCTAGTCGATATGCATTTTTTCTTTAATTGTTCGATATTTATATTTTACCAAATAACATTAATCAGAATATATATATATATATATATATATATATATATATATATATATATATATTGTATATGCCACCTGAATATGCCATATAGTAGTGTGAAAAAGTGTAGAAAAATTACAATAGAAGCTGAATGTGGAAACAGTCAAAGGAGGAGGTTGTTGTTTTTTGAGCAACACCAGAACAGCAAAGTACCATCTAAATCTTTTAAAGAAGTATAAAATATTTAATGCAGAGTATAAAAGAGTAAGTTATGTTACATTTATCAAGACTCTGTATATCATTTTATTTATTTTTTTACCTTGACTTTAAGTCAGAAATATATGTTGTTTGGAAAAGCTTTGTGATTGTTATCACCGCATCTCCAGTCATGGTTTGAAGCACAATAAGTCCCCATTTTAACAGTCAAGAGACATCAAGATGTGCAGAAAATGCTCATCTTGTAAGTTCGAAATGACAATAGAGATAACATAAAGAGAAGCACAAAATAGTTTCTTCACAAGTACATTATGGTCTCACTCTCCACAATTGATATACAAATATTTTTATCCATGTAATATGATTTATATTTAACATTTTCCTAATTATATTTGCCACACAGAGATGTTTTCTCAACTCTTCTCACAAACATCAGTTAGTAATATTTCTGTTTTTTTGGGGAGACAAACTAGTTGATTTTAAATAAAAATACAAAGTAATATTTGGGAAAGCTTTGATGAACTCATTTCTGATGTATCCTGTAATACGGCATGAGGCAGCCTTTTGTAATTTTTAGCAAGCAAAGGCACGACATTATCTGACATAATAGAGAAACCCTTGAGAGGTACAGTCAGAAAACAGCTTTCTCCTATCATTCTCTATTAAAGTTTAGCTTCAAGCATGGATAATTCGAACACAATATAACCATCTCTAATATAAGATCTTTTTTTTTTTTTTATGAACATTTTTTTAACGTTTTTTTTTTTCGACCGGTAGCCAGGAAATCCAATCAGTACTAATTGAACCCAGTAACTGAAGGGTGTTTGAAATCGCTGTCAATATCAAATACACACTAGGCCAACAGGTTGCTTTTGAAAAGTAAATTCACCTTGTTTGCCCTGGACATAATTACGACAAGGGGATGCTGAATTTTTGGCAATGATAATTTTGGGACAATTTGTTGCCCCCTCTTTGGTGACTTTACTCAGCCGTACATTGTAAACATACTCTGTTCCATCACTTTAAAGTACTTTTAATAGTTTCCCCTATAAATTATGTTATTTTTATTAAGCTGCATAAATTGTAATTTAAGTATAAAAAAAAAGCCTTGAAATTTTTATCAAAAGCATTCAAATGAGTCTCTCCCCAGGTCAGCTAATGAGTTATCATGAGCTGGCCTCTTTGCTGTAGTGCACCTCCTGCAGACTAAGACAGTTAACCATGTTTTTCATCAAAAGAATTGCTCATTAGCAGAGCTCTCAGAAAATGATTTGATTACAGTTTCACTTGATAAAGTGAAATATTTTCAGCTCATTAGGATGATTATGATTCAAGGTCATCTTTTGAAGCTAGTCCTGTCAATATAAGATAAATGGGCCCTCATCTTTTTCCTTGCCTTACGTTTTGTCCTTTTTAAACTCTACTGTGTAAAAAGTTCCATAGCCATAATTAATTTTTTTTCTTTCCTCTGCTACAAAGCTACGTAAAATAAAAAAAGAACAAAAGATTTTGGCTACCAACAAGTCATTGAAGAACTATTAAGAGATGGAGGAGGCTATCTTGTAAAATAGGAATCAGAAGAAATCCTTGAAAAGTTTAATCTTTGAAATACGGCTATTTTCTCCTTGACCTTTCTAAAGTTGGAACTTTGTGTGCACATTTGCATCTGCCTTTTCATAAAAAAGTGTAACTTTATGTACAGAACCCCAAGAAGTACTGTAGGCTTGTTCGTGGTTGGCAAAGAGCAGGCCTTGGCAGTTCACACCCATTGCCTACATATTAATTCCTGGATATATTGCTACTAGTTCAAAGTATCACGTGCAAGCCTTTTCTAGTTTGAAAGGCTCACTGAAGTCTACTTTTAAATATTTATAATTGCCAATGCACATACTGAAACATATCTATGAAACCATATTAGAAACATATGTCTATGTCAAATTCAACAAAAAAAAAACAAAAAAATCTATGACTACTTTCACACTGAGGCATCGGCAGTAAAGTGCCGCTATTCTTAGGGGCGATTTACCATCGTTTTTGCGGCGCTATTCGGCCCCTATCAGGAAGCTTTTAACCCCCGCTAGCGGCCGAAAAAAGGGTTAAAACCGCCGGCAAAGCAAAGCCGAGCTGCCGACTGCAGCTTTGCCAGCAGTTCGGCGGTCGCTGCCCATAAATTTCAATGGGCAGGGGCGCTTCTGAAGTGGTGTATACACTGTTCCTACAGTGCCTCAAAGATGTGGCTAGCAGGACTTTTTTTACCATCCTGCCAGCGCACTGCTCCAGTATGAAAGCCCTCAGGCCTCTGCAAGCCAAGCCCCTGGCTGCAGCAGGAAGTGAAGCATTTAGTAGTGGTATTACTTCTGCTGCTAAATGTGACAGCTTCCCGCTCAGGCTGTAAGGAAACCTGCAGCTTCTAGCTTCCAAGCAACCAGTGACTTATCTCTTCCTAGTCATTAAGCTTTCAGCCAGGGATTCCTAGCTGACCACTAAAAATAAACAAGTAGACAGGTATGGTGGCTGAAATATTTGGTCAAAGGCCATGTCCGTGTTTGGTTAATGACAGCTGGTGACGATAATTGTGTTTGGCGAGGATCTGCATTGCTGGAGGACTTATGACAGTGTGTGGTGTGTTAATTTACTGTTAACATTTTTTGTGAATAAGTAGGGATACTATTTACCCCTTACTCATTCATAAGCCCCGTACACACAATCGGATTTTCCAACAGGAATTGTGTGATGGCAGGCTGTTGTCAGAAAATGTGACTGTTTGGATGCTCCATTGGACAATTGTTGTGAGATTTTCCACCAACAAATGTTGGATAGCATGCTTTAAAATTTTCCGCCAACAAATGTGTGTTGTCGGATTATCCGATTGTGTGTACAGAAGTCCTTCGGACAAAACTTCAAAGTACAAACAGGCATACTCAGAAGCAATTCTAACCATAACACAACATTAGCAGAAAGTGCCCAAAGGGTGTCGCTAAAGAGCTGAAAAAAAAATAGTTTTGCGTTTGCTGGCCGACAATTCTTTGCCATTTGTTTGCAAGACAAGTTCATGAGTGAGTGAGTGAGTGATTAACTTGTATAGCGCTACAAGTGCGAACTAAATCGCCAATGCCCTTCGGACAAAAGTCCTACAATTTCTCATGTGTAACAGGCCTTATAGGGAAAAGGGGTGCCTGTATCTGAGTTTATTTAAGTTTCATTGCCTGAAGACCCTCCTAACCACTGGGCAAGAGTTGTGGGGAAGAGGCCCTTGTCCTCATTAACATGCACCCTTCCCATGTTGAGGGCATGTGGTCTGGTTCAGGAGAGGGGCCTGCACAACCTCCCTATTTTCCTAACCGACTGCATGCCCCAGGGGGCTAGTATAAATTTGGGGGGGAAAGGGGCCATGTTTTGTTTTGTTTTATGTGGATTTCCCCTTAAATCCATAGTAAACGCTCATCAATGATAAGGGTTCTGGTATGACTTTTTTTTTTTTGGGGGGGGGGGGGGCATGATTTTTTTGGCATTCTGGCTGTAGGATGTCCTAGTTTAAAATGTATAGTTTAGAAAGAAAAAAGATTTCACAATTCACATTTCTTTTCTTCTTTTTTGTTTGCATAAAATGACACGAATACCCTCATAAGGTCCCCCAAAATTACATACCAGGCCCCTAAGGAGCTGGTGTGAATTCTAGGGGACTTCCATACTGTTTTTTTTTTTTTAAAGAAAACCAAGCTGGCGGAGAAATATCATTCAAAATAGATGTGTTATGGTATAAAGATCTCAGTAAATATTTGAGATTCTCTTTTTGGTGTGCTGGCAATTTTGGTCATGTGCAGGATGGATGATATGACATATCTGGACTTAAAACTTATCTTAAAACTTGTTAATTTCCATTACTTGGTAGTTATTGCGATTAGTCGTTTTAAAAAGAAAGATAACATTTTTGTACTTAGTAAAAATACACTTAACCTTGGTTTAGATACACATGAACCCATGGTTAGAATCTTACCAGATTTGTATTTGCATGGAGTTGATTCTCTCTGTGTAACCTAAATACTCCTGGTTTATCCCACATTCTAAAAATACCGGCATGCTAAATATTTTTGTACAGTGTATTCCATCTGATATGCTCAGCCCACTAGCATCAACACAAAGCTAAATTATCACGTTTAGTTGGACTGCCAAAATCTATTTAGTTTGCTTTGAGAAAATCTGTAAAAGAAAATTTATGTTTAGAAGCATTTATTTTTTTATTTTTTTTAAATTCAATGACATATTAACAGCAGTAAAAGCAGTTGTTAGAGAGCCCATAATTACCGGCTGTTGCTTTTCAGCTGCAAATAAAGTATTTTATTTACACTTTAGAACAGAGGCTCCTCACTGAGATGTTGAGATAGTTCTATGCAAATGTACAGTACTATAAAGTACATCTTCTGCCTAAATGGCAAATGATGACTTGGAAAAATGTGCATTTGAATATTTCTGAAAAACGAACTGAACATTGCTGTTCTGTTCCCGCGGAATATTGTGCTAACATTTGGCAATACCATCAGGGGGGATTGATACATGTGAAGCAGAAGATGAATTGTCCAAGAAGAAAGGACTCCACCACCCCATGATCTTCACGCCACATGCTATTTGTCTGCTGTTTGCCTGGTTTTAGTTTGTTGTTTTTCAAATGGCTGTTTAGAAAAAAATAAAAAGAATCAAGAGACCCAGAGAAGTAGCAAACTTTTTTGTCTATGGTTTTGAACCTGGTCAGGTCAGAGTTGCTTTGAGTCACCATGTTACTTTAAATTAGCCGATCTTTCTTAAGCAATGCTAACCAATTAGGATATGGAGTTATGGAAATCTTTAAAGCTGAACACCAAAACTCCAAATTAAACATTTATGTGACAACTGTGACTTATTGCCCACCATAGCAAGCATTTATTCAAGGGCCATGGTTATGACTATGACTCTTCGTACTGCAATGCTTTATTACGAGATCTGTCCAGTCATGGACATTGGTCAAGTCACCAACATTATGTGTAGCACTACCCCCGAAGGAGCTGCTTCTTTAGTTTTAGGCCTGCTTGTTACCTCACCATTCGTTGTCTAGGGGATGAGAGTCTATAAAAACCTCAATGTCCACACAAGTTGCAAATTTTTTTTGTTAAGCTTTATTTCACACAAACTTGCACAGGTAGAGGGATGGAGGGTCAGGGGAATGTTCAGGCACTTAATGCAGATCACTGGGGAGATTTTAAGCTTCAAAAGTCACACTTACCACTTTCCTCCGAATGGGTATTGCTCACCTGGATAGGCCCCTCTCACCGGCCTAGCAACCGGGGTGATGCACGGACAAAAATAAAGAATAACAGTCTCTGCCACAGACTTTAGTGCGATGAAGTTGAACTGTACAATAATCATCTGCCCAAGGATTTTAGTGTGATGAAGTTGAACTGTTCAATAATTCTCTGCCACAGGATTTTAGTGCGAATAAGTTGAACTGTTCAATAATCCTCTGCCACAGGATTTTAGTATTCGGACATCCAGCCTTACAGTTTAGAGCCTTTAAGCTGACCCAGCACACTGTAAAGTAACAGGCTTCGGTGCATCCTCCAATAAAGTCACCAGGCCTTCCCCGAGATACCAGCCTTTCCCTTGATCCTCTCCAGGACAAGTCCTCCCCTGGTTTCCTCCATTAAGTGACTTCCTCCCTTAGGACGGACACGCAGTATCACCTCCAAAGTGCAGGCCCCAGCACAACTGGGCCTGTGTGGCAGGGATGCAGCTTTGGGTCAACGTGGCTGAAAATTGACCATCACATACCTCGAGCCAGGAGGGCCACGAGGCAAAGAGCCCCAGACCACTCCCACTGGGCTGATCCTGGGGGAAAGCACCCAATACACTCTGGCCTGCTTGCATACCAACATTAGCCTGGGGTGGTAACGCCACCTACAGGCAACAGTGGGAATTTCTTCAAACAGAGCCATAGCCGGAAAAGAGGCCGATTTTGTTTCAATTAAACAAAATCTGAGCTAACTACCAGCTCAGACATCACTAAATTTAAACATAGCGCCTGGTCATCAGGAGCAGGGCGCTACACATGCATTTATCATCCTAAGCAATACATTAGATATTCACCACCATTCACATTGCTCATTTTGTTCTCCAAGGTCACAGAGCACCCACAGTCTCACCCCTAAGAGATGTAGAAGGCATAAGTATGCATCCCAACAGTCTTGAATTTTCAGCTGAGTGCCACTGTCCCATGTACAGGGGTTGAGCCCCACAAACCCTCTGTCCCTGTACATTGTGCCATTGTGTACATTGTGCAATCGTGTGACCATTATCATGTGATTCACATATTAATATAATTGTTGTGTAATTTGTATATACATTATCTGATGGCCGGGTTTGCTTTTGAGTGAGCTATAGTGGTTGTTTCATATGTAAATCACACCTCTGGCTAATTCATGTGCTAAGCAGCGAGAGGCTCCTCCTTTCACATCCACTCTTGAGAAGAAAACTTCCCTCTGCCACTGTATGTCTGATCTCTGGAAATTGGTGCAATAGTCTAAAGGGGGAAGGGGCCTGTACTGCGGTTTTTATTTTTTGCACTATAAACAAAAATAGAGTGACAATTTTGAAAAAAACAAAACATTTTTTTTTTTACTTTTTTCTATAATAAATATCCCCCAAAAATATATAAAAAAATAATGTTTTCCTCAGTTTAGGCAGATACGTATTCTTCTGCATATTTTTGGTAAAAAAAAATTGCAATAAGCGTTTATTGATTGGTTTGCACAAAAGTTATAGCATCTACAAAATAGGGGATAGTTTTATGGTATTTTTATTAATATTTTTTTTTGCTAGCAATGGCGGCGATCAGAGATTTTTAGCATGATTACGACATTATGGCAGACACATCGGACACTTTTGGCGCTATTTTGGGACCATTCACAATTATACAGCGACAGTGCTATAAAAATGCACGGATTACTGTGTAAATCTGACTGGCAATGAAGGGGTTAACCACTAGAGGGGTAGGAAGGGATTAAGTGTGTCCTAGGGAGTGATTATAACTGTTAGACGGCATGGCTATGAGTGACACGTCACTGATCGCTGCTCCCGATGAGAGGGAGCAGACGATCAGTGTCAGTGTCACTAGACAGAACTGGGAGATGCTTGTTTACACAGGCATACCCTGTTCTGAAGCTCCATGACACATGATCGTGGGACACCAGCGGATATTGAGTCCACGGGTACCGTGGGCGTGGTCATGGTGCTAGTGGCAGGGGCGCGTGCCATTCTGCCAACGTAAATCTACAGGAGCCAGTCCATAAGTGGTTAACCACTTTCCGCGAAATCATGTACCTGTATGTCATTTTGCTCAAGTGGTTATACCGGGGTGATGCCTGCAGCTGCAGGCATCACCCGGTACCGTTTTTTTTACAGCTGACGGTCTGCTTTTTTGTAATAACAACCAATGTGACTAAGCAGATCCGAGCCACCAGTTGGCTCTGCCTCCCCACTCCAAAGCACCTTGTCCCCATGTTACCTGACAACCCTGGGCTGTGGTTGTGGGGGTTTTATCAGAATCTGGAAGCCCAATTTAACAAGGGGGCCCCTAGACCCCCCCCACATGTGAATGAGTATGGAGTATGTTGTAGCCCTACCTATTCACCAGAAAAGTGTCAAAAAGAAATAGAAACACACCGTTTTTGACAATTCCTTTATATAAAATGAAAAAAACAATGTCCCCCGATATATATCCATCACGACGCCCACTGCTAGACAGGAAAAAAAATAAAAAACTTTCCACCCACAATGAAGGCTAACTGCCATGTGTCTGCTACGCCATCTGATAGTTCTTAAATGGGTAGGGGGCAGGGCCTCCTGACGACGTCACCTGGTGGCACCGGCCTTGTGTGACATCACTAATCTGTGCATGCTGGGTCGTGACATCACATGGGGCGGTGCCACCAGGTGACATCACTAGTTGGCCCTGCCCCTTACCTATTTAAGAACTATCAGATGGCGGAGCAGTCACACGGCGGTTAACCTTCGTTGCTGGGGGATCATTTATTTTTATTTTTTGGGGTCTGGCAGTGGCGGCAGGCATCACAATTGATGATGAATCTACATTTTCCCGTCCTCCTTCCATTCCTCTCTTCCTTTCCTTCCTTCCCTCCTTCCTCCCCTCCCTTCCCTTCCTTCCTTTACTTTTTCTACAGTATATAGGAGAATGATGTGACGACTGATGCCCCGTACACACCATCACTTTATGTGATGAAAAAAAACGACATTTTCTGTGAAGTAAAAAATGACGTTTTTGAAACTTCAATTTTCAAAGACGAAGTTGCCTACACACCATCGTTTTTCTCACAATGTTCTAGCAAAGTGAGGTTACGTTCCACCACGTTTTTCCATTGAAGCCTGCTTCATAAGTAGCTTCTGGGCATGCGCGGGTGTAAAAACGTCTTTTTAAACAACGTTTTTTGCTACACACGGTCAATTTCTGTGAAGTAAAAAACGACGTTTTGAAAAACGACACATAAAATTGAAGCATGCTTTAATTTTTTTTGGTCGTTTTTTAGAAGACATAAAACAAAGTTTTCCCCCACACACGGTCAATTAAAGTGACGTTTTTAAAAACGTCATTTTTTTTCATCACATAAAGTGATGGTGTGTACGGGGCATAACAGTGCAGTGTTGGGTTTGGACTCAACAATGCTGGTTATTTCTATACTGGCCACATACTACTATACTAAAGTCACTGATCTCCAGTACTAATATTGTCATACTTATGAACAACATGAAATGCCTTATTCTTTGGTACATTGTTTTGCTATTGTTTTTTATTTTATTTTTTGTATTATTTCAAACTACAGAGGCTTACCCACTACAGGAGCAAGATAATAGCTTCTCATCCCCCACATGAGATGGTTTGCCATTACTTGCTGTCCTATGTCGGTGTCCTATGCTTTTCATTAGTCCAGCTCCAAATTCAGCCAGTGATCCGGAACTAATGATCGCAAGCCTCTTATGTGACTTTGTGACTTAATCCTTTAGTGTTAGATGTCTGTGGCTTGAAGTGCAAACTGCAAGACCTTCTTCTGTTGCAACAACCCTCGTTCTTTGACATGGGCTCCATTCACTAAGCTAAAACCTAACTGTTATATGTCGTTTGTGAGTGTTGTTCTCAGCCAAGTGGTTGTTATTTTTCTCACATATTGGCACTCATTGTTGAAAATAAAGTTTTATCTCAAATAATAAAAATGATAGCTTAGTGAATTGAGTTAGTCAATATGTATACTTTCTTTATATTCAAGAGCCCATTTGCTCTCATCGTTTGTGGTCTGTTGTGGTAAAGTACGCATTACTGTAAGTCAAGATAACACACTATGTATGTAATAGGCTTCATCCACACAGCCATAAAAAAAAAACACAAACAAGTGTTTTTTAATTACGGATCTAAACACAGCAGCATTATTTTCAATGGAGCCATTCAAATAGATGCATAATTATTGACTGCATTCAGATCCATAACACAAACGTGCATATGCGTATGAAGACATGTACAGTATATGTGTTATGTCCCTAAATTTGTAAGATCATACAATAATGCCTCGTACACAGTTTTCCCCCGACAAGAAAAGTGCGATGCAAGCTTTTTGTCAGGAATTCTGACCGTGTATGCTCCATCACACTTTTTCTGTGAGAATTCCTGGCAAGAAAAGATTGAGAGCAGAATCTAAATTTTCGTGACAGGAAAAATTCCTATCGGGAATCGCAGTCGTCTGTATGCAATTACGATGCGAATAAAACACACAGAATCAAGCAGGAGAGCCGAACTGCCTATTGAACTTCATTGATCTCGGCTCTTCGTACGTGTTGTACGTCACCGTGTTCTTGACGTTCGGAAATTCAGAAAAGATTAGTGTGACCGTGTGTACGCAAGACAAGTTTGAGCCGTTTTCCTGCTGAAAAAAAACACGGTTTTCCTGTCGGAAAAAATGATTGTGTGTACGAGGCATACGTCTAAACAAAGTGGAAAAATACATTTTCATTGTGTACGCATACGCATCTTTACGTGTTTAAACACATCTATACACAAGTATTTTATTAAACATAAACAGGAACCTTTCCCTAGAAAAAAACATGTATAATAACATCACTAAAATTTTAGGGCTGTGTGAATGAAGCATAAGTGCATTGTGGTGCCTATTAATTTCAATGGCGGTGGAACACGCTAAGGCATTGCAGCTCCGAGCATTGATTTGCAGCTCATCACAACATACAGTAAAGTGCCATCTGAAGAAGGCTGTGATTTTTTTTTGTCCATTGCAGTGCATTGGCAGTCCATTCATTTGAATACACTCAACTTCACTAAAGCCTCGTACAACCTGTTTTCCTAGCAGGAAAACTGCCAGGAGAGCTTTTGGTTGGGAAAACCGGACGTGGGTATGCTTCCTCGCAGTTTTCCTGACAGGAAAACTGCCGGGAATCCCAGCGGGAAAATAGAGTGCTCTCAATTTTCCCGTTGGGATTCCCGTCTGACTTTTTCCTGTCTGGAAAACTGACGTTTTTTTTTCCGAGGGGAAAACCGGTCGTGTGTACAGGGCTTAAGATCTCCACTGTCTAGCTTTATCCTCCAACCAACTTACCAGGTCCACGACCACAATATTTCTCTTCTTCCACCTGTTACCCCCAGGGAATTCGTTAAACTCCTTTCTGAGTCCCACCTCACCACCTGTCCCATGGACCCTGTGCTCTCACAACTACTAATGCCCTGTACACAAGATCGGAATTTCCGATGGGATAAAATCCGATGGAATTTTCCGTCGGAATTCTGTTCAAGCAGTCTTGCATGCACACTGTCAGACCAAATTCCGACCATCCACAACGCTATGACGTAAAACACTATGACAAGCCGTGAAAAAGTTCAATGCTTCCGAGCATACGTCGACTTGATTGTGAGCATGCATGTTTTTTTCTCCGTCGGAGTTCCACAAAGACGATCGAAATGTAGGTTTATGAGATATTTGTTGCACCTACAGGTAAGCCTTAATCTAGGCTTACCTGTAGGTATAAGTGGTCTGTAAGGGTTTACAACTACTTTAAACCTGCACTGGTTACCCAACACTTAATAAACTCTCAATGAACCCCACCTGTTTCAGCAACTTAAGACCCAAATCTTACATATTAACCCCAAGGAAATTACTAAACTCCCTTCTGAGTCCCATCTCACCACCTGTCCCTTGGACTTTATCCTCTCGCAACTACTAAGGACCCATCCTGCTCTGTTTTTACACACTCTAACTACATCTTTAATTTCTCCCTCTCCACCAACACCTTTACTTCCCCTCTTAAACATGCACTGGTTACCCCACACTTAAAAAACTCTCACGGGACCCCACCTGTTTGAGAAACTAAAGACCCATATCTCTGCTACTGTTTGCCTCCAAACCTCTTCAATGCCTTGTCCATAACTGTATGAATTGCTACCCCACCAATAACAGCTTTCTTGACCCCCTACAGTCTGGCTTACTCCCAATACATTCTACTGAATTTGCCCTACTAAAACTTACTAAACTTACTAAAAATTAGGGACACCCCCCTGTTCGGTTATTAAGTTATTGTCCTAAAAAAAGTTTGAGGACATGGGTCCTGCCCCAGGGGACATGTATCAATGCAAAAAAAAGTTTTAAAAATTGCTGTTTTTTCGGGAACAGTGAATTTAATAATGCTAAAAGTGAAACAATAAAAGTGAAATATTACTTTAAATTTCGTACCTGGGGGGGGGGGGGGTGTAAAGTTAGCATGTGAAATATCGCATGTTTCCCGTACATAGAACTGTCACTGCACAAAGTGTCTGTCAGGTTCAGCGTCTAAGACCACCAGACACGTAGCTACACAGGGGAACTGAGACCAAACAAGCATTTATCATTAAAGTGATATTTATTTACAGTGAACATACACCAATAAACATATACAGCAACCAGTGAAAACATAAACCACTCCAGCAAACAAGAACAAGAATAACTAATAAACCTAACAGCTATCTATATACAACATAAGGGAAAAGGCAACAGGGATGCAAGGAAAGGGACACGGCTTGGGACAAGAGCATAGAACAAGGGTGCAGGATGGATCAGGACAAGGGCAGGTTATCAGGCACAAACTGGTAGCAGGCAGACAGGAAAGGACCAGAATCGTGACGCACTGGGGGAAGGGAGGAGCAGCCTTAAATATCCACCTGGCAGCTGGAGCCAGGTGTGGCTGATCCTGCTGGCTTCTGGGAGACACCTGCTGGTGGACACTGGAACTGCAGCAGACAGCCCAGAGCAGGATAGTGCCACCAGGAGATGAACTTAATCCTAACAGTGTCATTTCTGAAAGGAAAAAAAGTCTTTTAAAACCGGACTTGCGGCAATAATGAATTGTCGGCTCTGGCAAATCAGAGCAAATTCATTCATTAAAAAAAAAAAATTGCGTGGGGGTCCCCCCAAATTCCATTACCAGGCCCTTCAGGTTTGGAATGGATATTAAGGGGAACCCCGCCGTCAATTTAAAAAAAATTGACGTGGGGTTCCCCGCCAAATATCCATTCCAGACCCTTCAGGTCTGGTGTGGATTTTAAGGGGAACTCCACCCCAAATTTAAAAAAAAAATGGCGTGGAGTTCCCCCAAAAATTCACACCAGACCCCTTATACGAGCACGTTAACCTGGCCGGCCACAGAAAAGAGGGGGGGACAGAGTGCGGCCCCCCCTCTCATGAACCGTACAAGGCCACATGCCCTCAACATGGGGAGGATGTCCCCATGTTGATGGGGACAAGGGCCTCATCCCCACAACCCTTGCCCTGTGGTTGTGGGGGTCTGTGGGCGGGGGGCTTTTCAGAATCTGGAAGACCCCTTTAACAAAGGGTACCCCCAGATCCTGGCCCCCCCTATGTGAATTGGTAATGGGGTATATTGTACCCCTACCATTTCACGAAGAAAGTGTAAATAGTTGGAAAAAACACACACACTGTAGACAAAAGTCCTTTATTAAGAAAAAAAGGGGAGCCACCCGTCACGTGACCCCGCCCCCTTTGACGCAAGGGGGAAGCCGGGCTTCTCCAGTGACATAGCAGAGGGTGCGTCAGAGGGGGACGGGGTCACGTGGCGGGTGGCCCCGCCTCCCCTATATAAGAAATGTCACAGCTTTAGCTGCGTCATTCGCTGGGCTGTGTCCAGCGGAGAGAGGAGGTCGGCGTGGCTGTGCTCTGGATGGATGGATCTTCTCATCGCTGGACCGGAGATCACCCATCGCTGGATACAGACAACGCTGGAGCAGGGAGCTGGGACCGAGTAGATTACCACCGCTGGATTTTTTAAATTTTTTTTATTAATAAAGGACTTTTTTCTACGGTGTGTGTTCTTTCCAACTATTTACACTTCCTTCATGAAATGGTAGGGGTACAATGTACCCCATTACCAATTCACATTGGGGGGGCCAGGATCTGGGGGTCCCCTTTGTTAAAGGGGTCTTCCAGATTCTGATAAGCCCCCCGCTCGCAGACCCCCACAACCACCGGGCAAGGGTTGTGGGGATGAGGCCCTTGTCCCTATCAACATGGGGACATCCTCCCCATGTTGAGGGCATGTGGCCTGGTACGGTTCAGGAGAGGGGGCGCACTCTGTCCCCCTCTCTTTTCTGTGGCCGGACAGGTTAACGTGCTCGGATAAGGGGTCTAGTGTGAATTTTTGGGGGAACTCCACGCCATTTTTTTTTAAATTTGGGGTAGAGTTCCCCTTAAAATCCACACCAGACCTGAAGGGTCTGGAATGGATATTTGGGGGGAACCCCACGTCATTTTTTTTTAAATTGATGGCAGGGTTCCCCTTAATATCCATTCCAGACCTGAAGGGCCTGGTAATGAAATTTGGGGGACCCCCACGCAATTTTTTTTTTTTTTTATGAATGAATCCTCTCTGAATTGCTGGAGCCGACAATTCATTATAGCCGCAAAGACGGTTTTAAAAGACTTTTTTTCTTTTCAGAAATGACACTTTGTGCAGGGACAGTTCTATGTACGGGAAACATGCGCTAATTTTCTTTTGGCTGGCACAATGTAGAGTATTTCAGATTATCTGTTCCCAGTCTTGCCACAAAGAGTTAATCCAGCTCTGAGCAATCCTCTTATCTTTTTTCAATGAGATAAAACAGACAAACAGAGAAAATCCTGTATATTCTTCCCCCCTGCTGTGAGTGACAGGTGATTTACATATCTCAAGTACAAGCCTGAGACAGGCATTATTTTTTAATTCCCACCCCCACTCCTTTCTTCTGCAGCTCTCCCAGGATTGGCTGTTCCACACCTCGGTAGTGTTGCTCACGAATATTCGTATTGCGAATATTCGGCTCGAATATGGCATATTCGAGTATTCGCGAATATCTCGAATTTCGCGGTCAATATTCGCTATTCCGAATATTCGGATTTTTTCAATTTTATTTTTAGAACAGATCACATCCTAGTGATCTCCATTGACGTCTAAAAGCATTGCTGGTATGATTAGAGACCTTGGGCCGAGTAGCTGAAGCGATCATTTAGGAATATTGCGCGATTATTTTCTCCGCCCTTCTTTTGCATCAGAGCCAATCAGAGTTCTCCTACCACAGTTGTCGAAATTCCGCAATCAATTTCGTATTCGCATTTTGCGAAATTTCGATAAAATATCACGAATATTCTGAGCCAATCAGAGGGCTCCTACCGCAGTTGTCGAAATTCCGCAATAAATATCGCATTCGCATTTTGCGAAATTTCGATAAAATATCACGAATATTCTGAGCCAATCAGAGGGCTCCTACCGCAGTTGTCAAAATTCCGCAATAAATATCGCATTCGCATTTTGCGAAATTTCGATAAAATATCACGAATATTCTGAGCCAATCAGAGGGCTCCTACCGCAGTTGTCGAAATTCCGCAATAAATATCGCATTCGCATTTTGCGAAATTTCTATAAAATATCACAAATATTCTGAGCCAATCAGAGGGCTCCTACCGCAGTTGTCGAAATTCCGCAATAAATATCGCATTCGCATTTTGCGAAATTTAGATAAAATATCACGAATATTCTGAGCCAATCAGAGTGCTCCTACCGCAGTTGTCGAAATTTCGCAATTATTTTCGCATTCGCAATAGCGAAATTTCGCAAACATTTCATTTCGATAAAATATCACGAATATTCGAATTTAGCGAATATTTCTCGAATATTCGGCTATATAATCGTGATATATCGCGAAATCGAATATGGCGTATTCTGCTCAACACTACACCTCGGCATGATTGGGCATGCTGAAGTCATGTGGTTACTTTTCTGGGTTTTGACTCGATGTTAGTGATCGTAGCAAAATTTAGTGTAAGAAATACACAGGAGAAAATGTATGCTGACAAAGGGAGTGTAGAGGGCGGGAGTCTACTGACATCACAACTCCACCCACTGAGCTCTGGACAACAGACCCACCCACTGAATCTGCAGTTTTTTAGGTCTCATAACAGACAGAGGGGTGACATTAGGTAAGAATACATGCAGGAGGCATGTATATCCTTATAGATAACCACTATGGCAGTAGTTTAGAAAGGGGGACAGTGGGTTTACATCCACTTGAACCCCCATAACATTTACAAAACTTGCCCCTTAACTATCAACATCAAAGAACAACTCATTCACTCCCTGGTCATCTTCCGCTTTGACTACTGCAAACTTTCGTCTTGCTAACAGGCTTCCCTCCATCTAGTTCATCATAAATGCTGCTGCTAAACTCATCCACCTTACTAAGTGATCTGTGGCTGCTGCCCCTTCTTCCACCAATCCCTCCACTGGCTTCCAGTAGCCCAATGTATAAAACTCTAAATACTAACTACAACTTACAACATCATCCACAACACTGCCTCCAGCTACATCACCAACCTCATCTTGACCTATCGCCAAAACCATCCACTCCTCCCAAGACCTCCCTGTCTAGCTCCCTTGCCATCTTTTCCTATGCTCACCTTCAGGACTTCTCCTGAACTTCTCTCATCCTCTGGAATACTCTAACCCAAAATGTTTTCCCTACCTACCTACCCTGTCCTGCTTTAGGCAATCCATAAGTAATTATTCAGGGAAGCCTACCCGCCTCCATTTAAAAACTGTGACCATTACCCACCTAGATCAGCTCATCCCCACAGCTACAGTATTTCCTTTTGTACCAGCTCCAAAAGCACGCCCCCCTAATCCTTTGGTATTTAACTGTATTTTTAACTGCACTGTCTCTATGAATATTGTAAATTGTTGCACAAACTGTTGGTGCTATATGAGCCCTGAATAAAAATAATAATCATAGGAAGGAGTTAAAGTGTATATACAGTAAATAATAGTTTTGCACATTGTAGGGAAGGATTTATTTATTTTTAAAATGTATATTTGTATAGTTCTTTTTCCGAGGGAGATGAAGAGGCAGACATCTTAGATGTGCAAAGTAGAATATAATACTAGGGCTAATTAACCTACTAGCATATCTAGAAGGGAAAAAAAACACAGGGAGAAAATACTAACTCCATGCAGAGTTTGTTCTGACCAGGACTCAAACCAATTAAATCAAGGACTCCAGTGCAACAGGCCAGAAGTGCTAACCACTAAACCACAGTGCTGCCATTATTATTGTAAATCAAAAAATTGCAGCTGCTCTGAAATGTTTGAAACTAGCAAGTAGGGAAAGGCATACATGGGCAAGACAATATACTAAACTTCCAGCACACTTTTAAGCTAACATGCAAATAATTACAACACAAAAAAAATAAAAAAAAATACTCTGGTTAAAAATGAATGAAATTTTTTTACTACAGCGCTACTAAATACTTAATTATATGTGACATCAAAAAAAATCCTAAATAATAAACGCAGCATATGTTATGTTAGTCAAACAAAAAACAAAATCAATAATAATAATATGCGCTGAGTATTAACTCCTGTGATGTGAACCGGAACCACAAACCATAGGTGATTCAAATTCAGTACATGTGTATAAAAATAATTAGTCCAAATGCATGCTACTGAGCATGCAACTACAATACACCTCCTGAGTGCAAGTGCTGTGTACTGGCTTGAAAGATAAGTATGGGGTGATCAAATTCTACAGACTCCAAGCTGATTTGCTTCACATGTGAGTATCAGATCTTCCACAGTTGTGCAGCTCATGTGAAAAACAGAGAGACAAAAAGAGAAATCCTCATTGTGCAGATAACACACAACCATATGGAAACAATTTTGACAAGCTTGAGATAGGTCACACTCACGAATCCATCGATTAATATCAGCAAACAAACAATCCTCATTTGGCTGCTCAGCATACGATGTGTCTCCTCATTCGGATGTGCAATCCGTCCCATTCGTAGCTCTTCCCCCGCCATAAAAAATGGAGGTTGCAGTTCAATACATTTTCACATATACAGTTGCAATAAAAAGTATGTGAACCCTTTTGGAATGATATGGATTTCTGCACAAATTGGTCATAAAATGTGATCCGATCTTCATCTAAGTCACAATAATAGACAATCACAGTCTGCTTAAACTAATAACACACAAAAAAAAAAAAATGGAAGATTTTGGATTACTAAATCCAAAAATCAAATTGGTGGGACTTTGAATGAGAATGTGGCCATCCACTACCTACCCTCCTTCAATGCCTCTTATCAACATTATTATTGCCTACTCTACTTTACTAATTGCCCTAGGTAAGATTGTTTGGACCACCTTGTTGTGCTCCCCCTCTTCCCTCTCTAGTTATGTACCCCTAACTAGTATTTTACCATCATTTATCGTTTATCGTAGGTGTCCTTGGCCTCTGCTTGCTCCTGATGAGTGGAAAGTATCCACGAAACGCGTCGAGCTTATCTTATAGATGATATGTCACTTTAATCATGGATACTATCATGGGCATTTGAACGTTCGAATCATGTACCTTATATAATAATTTTTATGAACTTGCACCAATCTGGATACACTGTTGATCACAGTACTTATCATGTGTTATATTGTTTACCATGTTACCATTTTTAATTCTCCATGATCAATCAGTCATACTATTAATACATACCTTATACATAACTATTGATTTACCATGCATACTTACCATGCAGTATTGCTGGTTGCATTGTCTACCATGTGTTACACTGTCTACTATGTTACAATGTCTACCATGTTATAATTATTACCTGTTATGATTGACCGATCATGTCTCTATCTTTTTATTTTGATTGTCCAATACGACTATTGATTACTGTTGATCACAGTTTTTACTATGTGTTACATTGTTTACTATGCTTCTATTGGAACGTGCCAGGGTCGATCAGTCATTTCTCCATCATGCACTTTAACATACTTATTGATCTACCATGTATATTCACCATGCATTTATGCTGGTTACATCGTTTATCATGTGTTACTTTGGCTATCATGATATTATTGGAAGTTTTATGACTGACCGATCATGTTCCCATTATGAACCCTAACACACTATTTATTATCTTATATCTACACTGTAATGTATCCATATGTGCTACCAATAAACAGCTTAATATATTTTACCCATTGATTCGATCTGCCCTTAATGTTTTGTTTCATTTAAAGTCCCAACATTCCCTTAGTCCCCATTAGTCCCTCTTTTCTCTAATAACACACAAAGAATTAAGGGGCAGATTCACGTAGAATCGCCTTACTCTGCGGCGGCGTAATGTATTACATTTACGTTACACCGACGCAAGTTTTACGGGCAAGTGCTTGATTCACAAAGCACTTGCCTGTAAAGTTGCGGCGGCGTAGCGTAAATCCGCCCGGCGCAAGCCCGCCTAATTCAAATGGGGCGGGGACCATTTAAATTAGGCGCGTTCCCGCGCCGAATGTACTGCGCATGCTCCGTCCCTAAAATTTCCCGACGTGCATTGCGCTAAATGACGTCGCAAGGACGTCATTGGTCTCGACGTTAACGTAAATTCACGGACGACTTGCGCAAACGACGTGAAATTTCAAATTTCGCCGTCGTATCTCAGAGATACGACGGCGTATCAGGAGATACGACGGCGTATCAGGAGATACGCCGTCGTATCAGGAGATACGCCGTCGTATCTCTTTTGTGAATCTGCCCCTAAATGTTACCATGTTTTTATTTGAACACACCATGTAAACATTCACAGTGCACGTGGAATAAGTATGTGAACCCTTGGATTTAATAACTGGTTGAACCTCATTTGGCAGCAATAACTTAAACCAAATGTCTCCTGTAGTTGCAGATCAGACGTGCACAATGGCCAGAAGTAATTCTTGACCATTTCTCTTTACAGAACTGTTTCAGTTCAGCAATATTCTTGGGATGTCTGGTGTGAATCGCTTTCTTGAGGCCATGCCACAGCATCTCAATCAGGTTGAGGTCAGGACTCTGACTGGGCCACTCCAGAAGGCGTATTTTCTTCTGTTTAAGCCATTCTGTTGTTGATTTACTTCTATGCTTTGGGTCGTTGTCCTGTTGCAACACCCATATTCTGTTGAGCTTCAGCTGGTGGACAGATTGCCTTAAAGGAGTTGTAAAGGAAAAAAATTATTTTGCTCAAATGACTGTTTACAGGGTATAGAGACAAATAGTTAACTGATTCCTTTTCAAAACAATTAAAAATAGATAAAAAACAATCATATAATGTACCTTTTAGTTTCAGTTTTGTTTTTGCATGTTATGCTGCCTCTGTGCTGTATAGAGCCATAGAGAAGTGAGGGTTTGAAAACGAAACTAGAATCTCTCAGTACTGTGGTCCAAAGGAAACAGACAACCAGGCAGTGTCCAGAACAGAGCAGAATTACAGCAACATCAGAACAAAAACGAACAATGAGGACATGAAACCAGGACTGCAGTAAGGTAAAGGAAGCTATTTAGCTAAAAAAATCCTTTAGTGGCCCTTTAAGTTCTCCTGCAAAATGTCTTGATAAACTTGGGAATTATTTTTTCTTTCGATGATAGCAATCCGTCCAGGCCCTGATGCAGCAAAGCCACTCCAAACCATGATGCCCCCACCACCATACTTCAAAGTTGGGATTAGGTTTTGATGTTGGTGTGCTGTGCCTTTTTTTCACCACACATAGTGTTGTGTGTTTCTTCCAAACAACTCAACTTTGGTTTCATCTGTCCACAGGATATTTTGCCAGTACTGCTGTGGAACATCCAGGTGCTCTTGTGCAAACTGTAAACATGCAGCAATGTTTTTTGTTGGACAGCAGTGGCTTCCTCTGTGGTATCCTCCCATGAAATCCATTCTTTTTTTTTTTTTACGTATCGTAGATTCGCTAACAGGGATGTTAGCATATGCCAGAGACTTTTGTAAGTCTTTAGCTGACACTCTAGGATTCTTTTTCACTTCATTGAGCAGTCTGCACTGTGCTCTTGCAGTCATCTGTATAGGACTGTGTAAACTGTTGGCGCTATATAAATCCTTTATACTAATAATAATAATAATAGGGCGGCCACTCCTAGGGAGAGTAGCAGCAGTGCTGAACTTTCTCCATTTATAGACACTTTGTCTTACCGTGGACTGATGAACAGCAAGGCTTTTGGAGATACTTTTATAACCCTTTCCACCTTTATGCAAGTCAACAATTCTTAATGGTAGGTCTTCTGAGAGCTCTTTTGTGCGAGGCATCATTCACATCAGGCAATGCTTCTTGTGAAAAGCAAACCCAGAACTGGTGTGTGTTTTTTTAGGGCAGGGCAGCTGTAACCAACACCTCCAATCTCATCTCATTGATTGGACTCCAGTTGGCTGACACCTCACTCCAATTAGCTCTTGGAGATGTCATTAGTCTAGGGGTTCACATACGTTTTCTACCTGCACTGTGAATGTTTACATTGTGTGTTCAATAAAAACATGGTAACATTTAATTCTTTGTGTGCTATTTGTTTAAGCAGACTGTGATTGTCTATTGTTTTTATTTAGATGAAGATCAGATCACATTTTATGACCAATTTGTGCAGAAATCCTTATCATTCCAAAAGTGTTCACATACTTTTTATTGCAACTGTATGTGGAAGCCAAATGTCCACCTCAAGGCACCTCTGATAGATGTGGTCACTAACTCTAAATGATCTGAGTTTTCCAACTATGTTGAGATGCCCATTCCTGCTCACACCCTCAGCACCTCACTAAAAGCCCAGACATAAACTTTACAAAGCAGCCAAAGACCTCCAGTTCCAAAAAAAATAATTGGCTGCCATTGTTGTTTATTTTTAGACTTGGTGAACACATGCAATGGAGGTCTTCAGCTGCCTTGTAAGGAAATATATATATATATCTATATATATATATTTTTACTGCGGGTAAAATTAGTATTGAACACGTCACCATTTTTCTAGGTAAATATATTTCTAAAGGTGCTATTGGCATGAAATTTTCACCACATGTCGGTAACAACCCATGCAATTCAAACATGCAAATAAACCAAAACAAATAAGTTCAGAAATTACATTTTTTATTAATAAAAAAAATGACACAGGGTAAAAGTATTGAACACATGAAGGGAGGTGCAAAAAGGCATGGAAAGCCAAGACACCAGTTAAAATCTATCAGTAATTGAAAAGAAATCCTGCCTCTTGTCAGTGAAAATTAACATCAGCTGGTTCAGCCTCCACTGATGGCCTATTAAAGGTGTCTCATTACAAAGGTGTCACACAAGAAACATCTCAAGATGGGTAAAAGCAACAAGGTCTCTCAAGACCTTTGGAAACTTATTGTTGCAAAACATACTGATGGCATTGGTTACAGAAGGAATTCTAAACTTTTGAATGTTCCAGTAAGCACTGTTGGGGCCATAATCCAGAAGTGGAAAGAACATAATTTTGCCATAAGCCAGCCACAACAAGGTGCTCCTTGCAAGATTTCTGACAGAGGAGTGAAAATAATTATCAGAAGAGTTGGAAAGAGCTGCAGAAAGACCTGTAATTAGCAGGTACAATTATTTCAAAGAAAACAATAAGTAATGCACTCAGTCGCCATGGCCTGTATGCACACTCACAACGCAAGACTCCATTGCTGAAGAAAAAGCATGTTGAAGCTTATTTAAAGTTTGCTGCACAATATTTAGACATGCCTGTGAAATACAGGGAGAATATAGTCTGGTCAGATGAGACCAAATTCTACCTTTTGGATGCCATAATACACACCATGTTTGGAGGTCAAATAAGCACTACACATCACCCAAAAAACACCCCCCATACCAACAGTGAAGTTTGGAGGCGGGAACATCATAGTGTGGGGCTGTTTTTCAGCATATGGTACTGGCAAACTTCATATTGTTGAAGGAAGGATGAATGGAAAAACGTACCAATACATTCTTGATAAAAATCTGCTGCCATCTACCAGGATGATGAGGATGAAACGAGGGTGGACATTTCAGCAAGACAATGATTCCAAACACAAATCCAAGGAAACTCTCAGTTGGTTTCAAAGAAAGAAAATAAAGCTGCTAGAATGGCCCAGCCAATCACCTGACTTGAATCCAATAGAACATCTATGGAAAGTAGGGATGAGCTTCGAGTTTGAGTCGAACTCATGTTCGACTCGAACATTGCCTGTTCGTCGAACAACGAACAATTAGGGGTGTTCGCGGCAAATTCGAAAAGCCGCGGAACACCCTGTTAAAGTCTATGGGAGAAATCTAAAGTGTTAATTTTAAAGGCTAATATGCAATTTATTGTCCTAAAAAGTGTTTGGGGACCTGGGTCCTGTCCCAGGAAACATGTATCAATGCAAAAAAAAGTTTTAAAAACGGCTGTTTTTTCAGGAGCAGTGAATTTAATAATGCTAAAAGTGAAACAATAAAAGTGTAATATTACTTTAAATTTCGTACCTGGGGGGGGTGTAAAGTCAGCATGTGAAATAGCGCATGTTTTCTGTACATAGAACTTTCCCTGCACAAAGTGTCATTTCTGAAAGAAAAAAAGGCATTTAAAACCCGTTTTGCGGCTCTAATGAATTGTCGGCTCTGGCAATTACAGAGATGATTCATTCATAAAGAAAAAATAAATGTGTGGGGGTTCCCCCAAATTAAATTACCAGGCCCTTCAGGTCTGAAATGGATATTAAGGGGAACCCCGCCGTAAAAAAAAAAAAAATGATGTAGGGTTCCCCGCAAATATCCATACCAGGCCCTTCAGGTCTGGTGTGGATTTTAAGGGGAAGTCCATCCCAATTTTTTTTTTAAAATGGCGTGGAGTCCCCCTAAAAATCCACACCAGACCCTTATCCGAGCACGTTAACCTGGCCGGCCGCAGAAAAGAGGGGGGGACAGTGTGCGGCCCCCTCTCTCCTGAACCGCACCAGGCCACATGCCCTCAACATGGGGAGGATGTCCCCATGTTGATGGGGACAAGGGCCTCATCCCCACAACCCTTGCCCGGTGGTTATGGGGGTCTGCGGGCGGGGGGATTATCAGAATCTGGAAGACCCCTTTAACAAAGAGGACCCCCAGATCCTGTGAATTGGTAATGGGGTACACTGTACCTCTACCATTTCATGAAGAAAGTGTAAAGAGTTAAAAAAAACACACTGACACCGTAGAAAAAATCCTTTATTAATAAAAAAATAATAATAATCCAGCGTTGTGAATCCACTCTCAGCCCGGCCCCCCCGCTCCAACGTTGTCTTTTATCCTGCGATGGATGATCTCTCCAGCTTCGGATGATCAGCGGTCCGGTCCAGCGATGCAGAAGATCCATCCGTCCAGAGCGCAGCAGGGGAGCTCCACTCTCCGCTGGACACAGCCCAGCGGAATGACGCGCTGGAGCTGTGACAGTTCTTATATAGGGGAAGCGGCCACCCGTCACGTGACCCCGCCCCCTCTGACGCACCCTCGTACGTCACTGGGAAAGCCCGGTCTTTCAGGGTCTTTCCCAGTGACGTACGAGGGAGCTCCCCTGCTGCGCTCTGGACAGATGGGATCTTCTGCATCGCTGGACCGGACTGCTGATCATCCGAAGCTGGAGAGATCATCCATCGCAGGATAGAAGACAACGTTCGAGCGGGGGGCCGGGCCGAGAGTGGATTCACATCGCTGGATTTTTTTTTTTTTTTATTAATAAAGGATTTTTTCTACGGTGTCAGTGTGTTTTTTTTTAACTATTTACACTTCCTTTGTGAAATGGTAGAGGTACAGTGTACCCCATTACCAATTCACATAGGGGGGGCCAGGATCTGGGGGTCCCCTTTGTTAAAGGGGTCTTCCAGATTCTGATAAGCCCCCCGCCCGCAGACCCCCACAACCACCGGGCAAGGGTTGTGGGGATGAGGCCCTTGTCCCCATCAACATGGGGACATCCTCCCCATGTTGAGGGCATGTGGCCTGGTGCGGTTCAGGAGAGGGGGGGGGCGCACTCTGTCCCCCCCTCTTTTCTGCGGCCGGCCAGGTTAACGTGCTCGGATAAGGGTCTGGTGTGGATTTTTAGGGGGACTCCACGCCATTTTTTTTAATTTGGGGTGGAGTTCCCCTTAACCACTTAAGCCCCGGACCAATACGCTGTCTAAAGACCCAAGGTGTTTTTACAATTTGTCACTGCGCTGCTTTAACTGGTAATTGCGCGGTCATGCAATGTTGTACCGAAACGAAATTTGCGTCCTTTTCTTCCCACAAATAGAGCTTTCTTTTGATGGTATTTGATTGCCTATGCGATTTTTATTTTTTGCGATATAAACGGAAAAAGACCGAAAATTTTGAAAAAAAAAGATTTTTCTTATAACAAAAAGTAAAAAATATCGAATAAACTAAATTTTAGTCAAACATTTAGGCCAAAATGTATTCAGCCACATGTCTTTTGTAAAAAAAATCGCAATAAGCGTATATTTATTGGTTTTCGCAAAAATTATAGCGTCTACAAACTAGGGTAAATTTTCTGGAATTTACACAACTTTTATTTTATGACTGCCTATCTCATTTCTTGAGGTGCTAAAATGGCAAGGCAGTACAAAACCCCCCCCAAATGACCCCATTTTGGAAAGTAGACACCCCAGGGAAACTGCTGAGAGGCATGTTGAGTCCATTGAATATTTTTTTTTTTTTGTCCCAAGTGATTGAATAATGACAAAAAAATTAAAATAAAAAAAAAATTACAAAAAGTTGTCACTAAATGATATATTGCTCACACATGCCATGGTTATATGTGGAATTGCACCCCAAAATACATTCTGCTGCTTCTTCTGAGTACGGGGATACCACATGTGTGGGACTTTTTGGGAGCCTAGCCACGTACGGGACCCCGAAAACCAAGCACCGCCTTCAGCATTTCTAAGGGCGCAAATTTTTGATTTCACTCCTCACTACCTATCACAGTTTCGAAGGCCATAAAATGCCAAAATAGCACAAAACCCCCCAAATGACCCAATTTTGGAAAGTAGACACCCCAAGCTATTTGCTGAGAGGCATGTCGAGTCCATGGAATATTTTATATTTTGACACAAGTTGCGGGAATATGACAAACTGATTTGTGGAATTGCACCCCAAAATACATTCTGCTGCTTCTCCTGAGTACAGGGATACCACATGTGTGGGACTTTTTGGGAGCCTAGCCGCGTACGGGACCCCGAAAACCAATCACCACCTTCAAGATTTCTAAGGGCATAAATTTTTGATTTCACTCCTCACTACCTATCATAGTTTTGAAGGCCATACAATGCCAAGATGGCACACAACCCCCCAAATGACCCCATTTTGGAAAGAAGACACTCCAAGCTATTTGCTGAGAGGCATGTTGAGTCCATGGAATATTTAATTTTTTTTGCCCCAAGTGATTGAATATTGACCAAAAAAATAAATAAAAAATAAATTACAAAACGTTGTCACTAAATGATATATTTCTCACACATGCCATGGTTATATGTGGTATTGCACCCCAAAATACATTATGCTGCTTCTCCTGAGTACGGGGATACCACATGTGTGGGACTTTTTGGGAGCTTAGCCGCGTACGGGACCCCGAAAACCAATCACCACCTTCTAGATTTCTAAGGACATAAATTTTTGATTTTACTCACACAAATCTTGAAGGCGGTGATTGGTTTTCGGGGCCCCGTACGCGGCTAGGCTCCCAAAAAGTCCCACACATGTGGTATCCCCGTACTCAGGAGAAGCAGCAGAATGTATTTTGGGGTGCAATTCCACATATAACCATGGCATGTGTGAGCAATATATCATTTAGTGACAACTTTGTGCAAAAAAAAATCAGTTTATCATATTCCCGCAACTTGTGTCAAAATATAAAATATTCCATGGACTCGACATCCCTCTCAGAAAATAGCTTGGGGTGTCTACTTTACAAAATGGGGTCATTTGGGGGGTTTTTGTGCTATTTTGGCATTTTATGGCCTTCGAAACTGTGATAGGTAGTGAGGAGTGAAATCAAAAATTTACACCCTTAGAAAGCCTTAAGGCGGTGATTGGTTTTTGGGGTCCCGTACGTGGCTAGGCTCCCAAAAAGTCTCACACATGTGGTAGCCCCTACTCAGGAGAAGCAGCAGAATGTATTTTGGGGTGTAATTCCACATATGGGGGGAGTATGCTTTGCGCGTGGGTGTAAGCGTTACTGGCACTAACTAGCTACCTAGCGGCACCAGCGACACTAATACAGCGATCAGAAAAATGATCGCTTAGTGATGCTGGCAATAGGGGGGTGAAAGGGTTAACTCTAGGGGCAATCAGGGGTTAAAACCTTTATTAGAAAATGTATGGGGGTACCTAACGCTATAAAAACCTAGCGGGCGAACCTCAAAAAATAACTAGCTACCTAGCGGCACCAGCGACACTAATACAGCGATCAGAAAAACGATCGCTTAGTGACGCTGGCAATAGGGGGTGAAAGGGTTAACTCTAGGGGCAATCAGGGGTTAAAAACCTTTATTAGAAAATGTATGGGGGTACCTAACGCTATAAAAACCTGGCGGGCGAACCTCAAAAAATAACTAGCTACCTAGCGGCACCAGCGACACTAATACAGCGATCAGAAAAACGATCGCTTAGTGACGCTGGCAATAGGGGGTGAAAGGGTTAACTCTAGGGGCAATCAGGGGTTAAAACCTTTATTAGAAAATGTATGGGGGTACCTAACGCTATAAAAACCTGGCGGGCGAACCTCAAAAAAAAACTAGCTACCTAGCGGCACCAGCGGCACTAATACAGCGATCAGAAAAACGATCGCTTAGTGACGCTGGCAATAGGGGGGTGAAAGGGGCAATCAGGGGTTAAAACCTTTATTAGAAAATGTATGGGGGTACCTAACGCTATAAAAACCTGGCGGGCGAACCTCAAAAAATAACTAGCTACCTAGCGGCACCAGCGACACTAATACAGCGATCAGAAAAACGATCGCTTAGTGACGCTGGCAATAGGGGGTGAAAGGGTTAACTCTAGGGGCAATCAGGGGTTAAAACCTTTATTAGAAAATGTATGGGGGTACCTAACGCTATAAAAACCTGGCGGGCGAACCTCAAAAAAAAACTAGCTACCTAGCAGCACCAGCGGCACTAATACAGCGATCAGAAAAACGATCGCTTAGTGACGCTGGCAATAGGGGGGTGAAAGGGGCAATCAGGGGTTAAAACCTTTATTAGAAAATGTATGGGGGTACCTAACGCTATAAAAACCTGGCGGGCGAACCTCAAAAAATAACTAGCTACCTAGCGGCACCAGCGACACTAATACAGCGATCAGAAAAACGATCGCTTAGTGACGCTGGCAATAGGGGGTGAAAGGGTTAACTCTAGGGGCAATCAGGGGTTAAAACCTTTATTAGAAAATGTATGGGGGTACCTAACGCTATAAAAACCTGACGGGCGAACCTCAAAAAGTAACTAGCTACCTAGCGGCACCAGCGGCACTAATACAGCGATCAGAAAAACGATCGCTTAGTGACGCTGGCAATAGGGGGGTGAAAGGGTTAACTCTAGGGGCAATCAGGGGTTAAAACCTTTATTAGAAAATGTATGGGGGTACCTAACGCTATAAAAACCTGGCGGGCGAACCTCAAAAAAAAACTAGCTACCTAGCGGCACCAGCGGCACTAATACAGCGATCAGAAAAACGATCGCTTAGTGACGCTGGCAATAGGGGGGTGAAAGGGTTAACTCTAGGGGCAATCAGGGGTTAAAACCTTTATTAGAAAATGTATGGGGGTACCTAACGCTATAAAAACCTGGCGGGCGAACCTCAAAAAATAACTAGCTACCTAGCGGCACCAGCGACACTAATACAGCGATCAGAAAAACGATCGCTTAGTGACGCTGGCAATAGGGGGGTGAAAGGGGCAATCAGGGGTTAAAACCTTTATTAGAAAATGTATGGGGGTACCTAACGCTATAAAAACCTGGCGGGCGAACCTCAAAAAGTAACTAGCTACCTAGCGGCACCAGCGGCACTAATACAGCGATCAGAAAAACGATCGCTTAGTGACGCTGGCAATAGGGGGGTGAAAGGGTTAACTCTAGGGGCAATCAGGGGTTAAAACCTTTATTAGAAAATGTATGGGGGTACCTAACGCTATAAAAACCTGGCGGGCGAACCTCAAAAAATAACTAGCTACCTAGTGGCACGAGCGACACTAAAACAGCGATCAGAAAAACGATCGCTTAGTGACGCTGGCAAAAGGGGGGTGAAAGGGTTAACTAGGGGGTGATCAAGGGGTTAAAAGTGTTAGGTCCAGGGTAGCCCCCTACCCCCCCCAATAAAGGTTTTAACCCCTTGATCACCCCCTAGTTAACCCTTTCACCCCCCTTTTGCCAGCGTCACTAAGCGATCGTTTTTCTGATCGCTGTATTAGTGTCGCACGTGCCGCTAGGTAGCTAGTTTTTTTTGAGGTTCGCCGCCATGTTTTTATAGCGTTAGGTACCCCCATAAATTTTCTAACGCTATAAAAACATGGCGGCGAACCTCAAAAAAAAACTAGCTACCTAGTGGCACGAGCGACACTAATACAGCGATCAGAAAAACGATCGCTTAGTGACGCTGGCAAAAGGGAGGTGAAAGGGTTAACTAGGGGGTGATCAAGGGGTTAAAACCTTTATTGGGGGGGGGGGGCTATCCTGGACCTAACACTAACTGCCTGACACTAACTGCCTGTCACACTGAAACTAAATGCAGTGATCAGTAAATGATCACTGCAATTTAGTGACAGTGTGACAGGGGGGGGGCTGGTGGGGGTGATCGGGGGGTGACCGGGGGGGGGGGATCGTAAGCCTATGTGTCTGTGTGTCAGTGTAGTGCTTGTGTACTCACTGTGTGATGTCTCCGCTCCTCCGCCGGACGAATATACCGGCGGGAGGAGCGGTGACATCACTTCCTCCTCTGCCTGTGTTTACAATGCAGGCAGAGGAGGGCGGGGGAGGAAGCTGATTGGCTGGGGAGCGATCCGGAGGGGGCGGACAAAAACGAACCGCCGCCCCCTCATCCCGGATCGCTCCTGAAGATTACCGACCCGCGCCATGTACCGGGGGGGGGTCCCGATCGGACCCTCGACCCCGTCAAGCAGGGCACGTACAGGTACGTTGATGTGCCTGTCCGTGCCATTCTGCTGACGTATATGTACATGAGCGGGTCGGGAACTGGTTAAAATCCACACCAGACCTGAAGGGCCTGGTATGGATATTTGCAGGGAACCTTACCTCATTTTTTTATTTTTTTTACGGCGGGGTTCCCCTTAATATCCATTCCAGACCTGAAGGGCCTGGTAATTTAATTTGGGGGAAGCCCCACACATTTATTTTTCTTTATGAATGAATCATCTCTGTAATTGCCAGAGCCGACAATTCATTAGAGCCGCAAAGCCGGTTTTAAATGCCTTTTTTTCTTTCAGAAATTACACTTTGTGCAGGGACAGTTCTATGTACGGGAAACATGCGCTTTTTCACATGCTGACTTTACACCCCCCCTAGGTACAAAATTTAAAGTAATATTACACTCTTATTGTTTCACTTTTAGCATTAATAAATGCACTGCTCCTGAAAAAACGGCAGTTTTTAAAACTGTTTTTTGCTTGCATGGATACATGTTTCCTGGGACAGGACCCAGGTCCCCAAACACTTTTTAGGACAATAACTTGCATATTAGCCTTTAAAATTAACACTTTAGATTTCAAACGTTCGAGTCCCATAGACTTTAACGGGGTTCTAAAGTTCACACGAACATTTGGTGTGTTCGCAAGTTCTGATGCGAACCAAACGGGGGTGTTCGGCTCATCCTTACAGGAAAGAATTGAAGATCAGAGTTCATAGAAGAGACCCACAGAACCTTCAAGATTTGAAGACTGTTTGGAAGAAAGGGCCAATATTACACCTGAGCAATGCATGGGACTAGTTTCCATACATGAGGCAACTTGAAGCTGTCATTACCAACAAAGGATTTTGTACAAAGCGTTAAGTACACTTCAGTGTTCAATACATCTTCCTTGTGTCATTCCATTTTATTACACATAACCTAATTTCTAAACTTATTTGTTTTGGTTTCCTTGTATGTATGGATTGCATGGGTTGTCGCCAACATGGTAAAAATGTAATGTCAATAGCACACATTATATATATATATATATATATATATATATATATATATATATATATATATATATATATATATATATATATACACACAGTATGTATGTATATATATATATATATATATATATATATATATATATATATATATATATATATATATATATATATATCCCATTGCTAGTAAATTCAGCTAGTTTATTTAATTTCTACAATTATCAGAGGTACCCTAATGTGGTAGTGTGGCTCCAACATGTATTTAAAAATTTATTCAACTAAAACCTATTTTTTTTCACAGATTGTTTAACAGATTTGTTTTTTTGTTTTTGTTTTTTTAAAGTGTGCTTGGGACCCCCTTTGTCAGGTTTTCTTCTGCTGTCTGTTTTTTTTGGGAAGATTTTCCAATTTAATTGTCCTGGCGACCATTTTTATGAGGGCTGAAACTAATGGTAAATCCAAAAGTTTTAAGTTGTCATCAGAATTCAGAGAGTAGTGGTTAATAATTCTTACTCTGAATGGTCTAAGGTTATCAGTGATGTACCCCCAAGGTTCAGTGTTGGGACCCTTACTTTTAAATATCTTTATAAATTATATAGAGTCTGGGATTAAAAGTATAATTTCTGTCTTTGCAGATGACACCAAGCTATGCAGTGGAATAACGTCCTTACAGGAGGTCTCCAATTTACAAGCTGACCTTAATGCTCTGTCTAATTGGGCAACTAAGTGGCATATGAGGTTTAATGTTGATAAATGTAAAGTTATGCACTTTGGGGCTAAGAATATACATGCATCATACATACTAGGGGGGGTACAACATAGTGAGAAGGATCTGTTTTTTTTGTAGATCATAAGCTCAATAATAGCATGCAATGTCATGCTGCAATTTCCAAAGCGAGCAAAGTCCTTTCTTGTATTAAGAGAGGTATGGACTCCAGAGAGAGAGAGAGAGAGAGATATAATTGTGTCCCTGTTCAAATCATTAGTAAGACCTCATCTGGAATATGCAGTTCAGTTTTGGGCACCAGTTCTTAAAAAGGATATCGGGGAACTGGAGAAAGCAAAGAGAAGGGCAACTATATTAATAAGAGGCATGGAGGAGCTCAGCTATGAGGAAAGATTAGAGAAACTGAATGTATTCTCTCTTGAGAAGAGGATATTAAGGGGGGGATATGATCAACATGTACAAATATATAAAGGGGTCCATATAGTGAACTTGGTGTTGAGTTATTCCCTTTAAGGTCATCACAGAGGACAAGTGGGCACTCTTTACCTCTAGAGGAAAAAAAATGTAATCTCCAAATATGGAAAGGTTTGTTCACAGTAAGAGATGTGAAAATATGGAATAGACTCCCTCCAGAGGTGGTTCTGGCCAGCTCAGTAGATTACTTTTAAAAAGGCCTGGATTATTTCCTACATTTGCATAATATAACTGGGTACTAACATTTATAGGTAAAGTTGATCCAGGGGAAATCTGATTGCCTTTCGGGTGATCAGGAAGGAATTTTTACCCCTGCTGTAGCAAATTGGAGAATTCTCTGCTGGGGTTTTTCTTCTACCTCTGCATAAACTGTGGGTGAAGGATTGTGTATATGGGATTGAATTTATTTATTTTTGGTTGAACTGGATGGACTTTTTTCTACCTGGCTAACTATGTAAGAATAAGTGAGGGGAAAATCCTCAAATGGGCACACCTGTTCCTAATGAAAATGTTCTAAATGGGAATTCTGTTCACTGGAGAGATTTCTTCTTATTTCCTGTTGGGTTTCTAGAACAGGATGTGAAGGAAAATCACTCTGGTAGGACAAATACTGCAGAAATTAGAGGTGTTAATCCCTTTATACTTTAACAAATTAAAATGCAAAACTCGTTTTGTCTTTACATTCACTTTTACATTCACTTTAAAGGACACCTCCAGCATTACCGTACAGCATATTATTGTCCATGGTTTAGGAATGGGATGCCCACCAAGCTCAGACAATCAGGTGTTCACAAACTGAATGTGCACTGAATGCAGATGTGGGAAAAGTTGGGGGAAGGGGGAGCTCAAGCCAGTATCCAAGACCAATGCTAATAGGCTTGTTGAACTAATGTTAATCTTACTGTAATGTATGTTTATCCAAGAATAATGATATATGCATGTACAAAATTAAAAAGGTATGTACATAAATGCTACAAGCCTTGCTAATAAAATGGAATAAGTAGAACTTTAGATACTTGAGGAAATGGTGGGGAGGCTGGGCAATGTCATCATCATGGAGGAATTCAACTATCCTGATACTAACCAGGCAGATAAAACCACCACAAACTCAGCTAAGGGTTGTAATTTCTTGAACATAATAGAAAACAATTTCAGGGGTCAAATGGTGGAAGCCCCAACTAGAAATAATGCTCTGATCAACCTCCTCATTTTAAACTACACTGTGCAGCTGTGGAAGTAAGGGATACTTTAGGTAACAGCAATCACAGAGTGATTACATTTGTAATAAACCATAGGAAAGCGAGACATGAGGGTATGTCAAGAACACTACGTTTCAAAAGAAACAACTTTACTAAGCTGCAACCATACTATATGATACTAAATCTGATCAAATTCTTTTTTGATTGGTTGCTGTTTGGATACCTCGGCTGATACCAGAGTCATTGTTTCAGAGGTTTGAATTCCCGTGCCATAGTTTATCTTCACCTGTGGCCAGTGTCAGTGTATTGGGGTTGCCAGACAGATAAAAACAAGCATGTTTGGGTCTTGCTGGTCGTGCAAAACCATCTAGTAAGCAATCTGGTGGCGCTTGATCAGCACTGATATTTGAATTTAGAACATTTTGAATTTGACTACTTCCCACCTTGATTTCTACTGCCACCCTCCTTCTTTCTCTGTTCACAGTTCTCTATTGTGAATGGGCTGCATTTTTGTAAACATTTAATCCCTGTACACATGTTTTCTCAGCAGTAAAAAGTCAGCTGAGAAAACCAAGGTGAAAGCCGAGAACCTGGCAGGAAAACTGCCATGGTGCTTTGGCCGGGAATCCCGGTCGTGTGTATGCTCCATCGGCACTGCCTCGCAGTCTTTCCTATAGGCAGTGTTGTAAGTAACGGCTTTAAAATAAACGCTGTTACCTAACGATGCCCCTTTTGAGGGTAACAAGTAATCTACCAGATTACTCTTCCCCTCACGGCAACGCCGTTCCCATTACTTGGGCGGCGTTACCGTAATTACACCTACCTGTGACTCAGCGTCGCCGTCGGCCATCCATTATTTAAAAAAAAGCGCCTCCCCCTCTGACTGTTCCGTCCGTGATAGGCGGAACACCAATTTTCCCAGCAGAGCCTCTGTTTAATGTTCAGCCTATCACGGATGCCTTCTCATCCTTAGCCTCGGCCTCAGACAAGAGGACATCCGTGATAGGCGGAACTGTTCCGCCTATCACGGTCCTGATACAGCCTTAGGAGGAGGTACGGCTTTTGAATGGCCGCCGACGTCTGACATATGGAGAACAGCTCCATTCAAGGCACTCAGCTCCGCTTCAGGCTATCCCTGTGAAGACACATTTCAGTCACCGGGGCTCCTCACCTTTCTGCCTGCTGGAGCTCCGGGATCCCGCCCGTTCACTCTGGTCCTTCCTATGGAGGTAGAGGAGGTGGCTGAGGCGCGCAGTCCCTCACTGCAGCTCTAACTCGTGCCAAGGCTGATCAGTGCTCCGCTCCGCTCTACATCCAGCCTGAAACAGGTAAGTCCGAGCTACTCCTCTCCATCCCTGAGACCTACATGCCTGCTCCTCTCCTCACCACATTCTAGCTCTTCCCTGCTGCTCCCTCACTTTATTATCAACTCTGGCAAATTGCAATCTCACAGGGAGCAAACTACATGCTGCTGTGTGCAAGATTGCTGCTTTCCCTGTATTATTATTGGATTGTCTTGTCATTGCTTTACTCTGTATTATGTTATATCTTAGCAAAAGTTTAGCAGGGGCTGTTGTATAGTTGTATGTTTTGCTTTTCGTTCTCCCCATTGATGAGGACCTGCATGGAGTAAGCAGTTAAAGCGGGGGTTCACCCAAAAAAACTAAATTTTAACATTACATTCAGCCGAGTTGTCATAATGACAATCGGCTGTTTTTTTTTATTTTATCCCCGTACATACCGTATTTTCACCGCCGCTTCCGGGTATTTCTTCTACGGGACTGGGCGTTCCTATCTGATTGACAGGCTTCCGACCGTCGCATACAGCGTGTCACGAGTTGCCGAAAGAAGCCGAACCTCAGTGCGGCTCTATACGGCGCCTGCGCACCGACATTCGGCTTCTTTCGGCAACTTGTGACGCACTGTATGCGATGGTCGGAAGCCTGTCAATCAATTAGGAACACCCAGTCCCGCAGAAGACATACCCGGAAGCGGCGGTGAAAATACGGTATGTACGGGGATAAAAAAAAAAAACAGCCCATTGTCATTATGACAACTCGGCTGAATGTAATGTTAAAAATTTATTTTTTGGGTGAACCTCCGCTTTAATATCCCAAAACCCAAATTTTAGCTGAAAAATTAGGGGGTCATCATACGCCGGCAAAAAAAAAGTCAGTTACTTTGCTGAGTAACTAATTACTTTGCCAAAGTGGTAACTGAGTCGCTAACTCAATTACTTTTTCAGACTAGTAATTTGTAACTGTAACTAATTACTTTTTTAAAGGAAGATGAGCAACACTGCCTATAGGTAAGTAGTAGATCTGGCAGGGAAAAAACCCACCGGGAATCCCGAAGGGAAAATTGAGAGCAGGTTCTCTATTTTCCCGACAGGATTCCCGGCTATTTTCCTGCTGTGAAAACTGCAAAGAAACATACACACATCCGGTTTTCCTGGCCAAAAGCTCTCCTGACAGTTTTCTTGCCGGGAAATCCGGTTGTGTGTACGAGGCTTATCAGTGTTTACTCTTGTGATATCTATGACTGGTTCACACCCATCACAAGATACAGAACCTCTCTGATTAGCTCTGTACATTTGTGCCTGTGATCTGTTTCATCCAATGATAGCTCAGTCAGAGCTGTTCATATGAAAACTGGCCACCCTGTTTTTTTTTTGTTTTTTTTTATTTATACAGGGGAGTTTATAACTGGAGCTCCAAAAAAAAAAGTATCCGCCTCCAAAATTTAGGTGGTTAAGCAGTTAAATTTACTAAGATCACAAGTCTTTCTCATGCTAATGATTGATCATTCAAACAATGTTTTTATGTTTTTAATATTGCTATGCAGCCACATAATTTGTGTTTTCGCTATTCGTAGGTGTCCACCAAGTCTGTGTGCATATATACCATATGGCTGTAATTTACTTCCACTTTAACATAGCAAGATCTTCAAAAGTTTTTATCATATAATTAAAATGAAAACTATATAAACTGGTTGAAATTAAAACTTTGCAAGTTATTAAACTTTTAATGTCTAGTCTCCAAGGAAAATGTCTGAAATTCACACACATTGAAGTCTTCTCCCAGGAGGAACTGAAAATGAATGTGGAGCTGTGAGTTTGAAAGCCTTCATTGCCAATTTCTGTTTGATCATGATAAGGAAAATCCATACCTGACAAGCCTATGGAGAAATGTCCTGACAGTCACTTGTCGACTCCCCCTGACCGCAGACAGTTTAACCGCCTGGGGTTTCCAAAGTACAATGAGAAATAAAATAATCTGAGATTTTTTTTTCTCTTTTCCACAAGTCGGATGCTGTCCTGATAATTAAATCTGCTGCAGACTCAGCAAAACCTGAGTCAGGAAAATGTAATATTCCACATTAATGTCTGTATAATATTTGAAATCATGCCTGAATGACAACAGTTATTGTACAGATTGACATGTTTCGTTTAACATGCTAGAATGCATGTACATTCATATTATTATAAAATCATGTAAATTAAAAGAATTCCACTATAACAAACATGTTTAAAATGCATTCTCAAATACCCATTCTCCTATCCATACTCACATATTTACTCTTAGGGTTAGGCTTACTCTTTATTAAAATCCCTAGGCATACACATACTTTTATTGATACTCACATGTATACTCATATATATACTTATAGCCATTCTCATGTCCATACTTACTGTATATTCATACCCATGCTCATATCCATACTCATAGCTCTCAACTGTTCCTGATTTCGAGGGACTGTCCCTGATTTGGAGCAATGTCCCTCTATCCCTCTTTCCACCTCATTTGTCCCTCATTTTGGTCTGATCTATAGAGTTGTATATAAAATGCACTTTTTCAAAACACTCTTCATGCAAGCATGGGAGACTGACCTACAACAAACATTGAGTTTAGCGGAGTGGCATAGCGCCGCTGTCTCTGCCTCCAAAGGCATTCTCAACATAGCACTGGTGGAAGCCAGAATGAAAATCTTAATGAGATGGTATATGGTCCCCTTGAGATTAGCTAAAATCTACCCGACCGCATCTCCCCTGTGCTTTCGCAATTGCGGTCATATTGGCTCCATGATGCACATTTGGTGGGATTTCCCCAAAATCAGGGGCCTATAGAACAAAATCTTCCATATTATTAGGAAAATTACAGATTTACCCGTCCCAAAAACACCTCAGTATGCTCTATTAAACTTCTCTATCCCTAGCATTCCAAAACGGGCACAAAATTTTATCAGGTACATACTTCTAGGAACCAAATTAATGATCGCCCGTGCTTGGAAACAGTCCACGGTCTCATTTTAGTTAGTTAAAAGAAAGATCTCTTGTATTATGGCACAGGAGAAAACAGTCAGCATTCTCTTGGACACTGTTGACAGAACTGATGCCATCTGGGAACACTGGGCCAAATACATATCCTGTTCCTTGGCCCTTGCAGATTGCTCTGGTTGAATGTGAAGGAGCGAGCGCCACATCGTCACCCAATGGTTTGTTATCGTCTTTCTATCTCTTCCTCTTTTTCTTCTTATAATCTTTATATAATTTAACCTTTTATCATTAAGAAAATTTAATTAGATAAAAGATGTACCATCAGCCTAATATTCAAATAAAGAATAAAGGGGTCCCAGGGATTCCCCACAATCCCTGAGGCTCCTACAGAGAAAAAATGGGCGGGGAGGACTATACCGGTACTATAAAGATTGGTTGCAAACAACCAGGGTGAGTCACATTAGTTAAATTGTAGGAACATTTTATTCACATAAATACATCAAACAGAATAAAAAAACATAACATTAAAAGACAGTACAAACATGTTTGACCACAATCAGGTCACCGGATGTGCAATCCCTTATGTACAAGCAAGAGGGGGTAATGGTGAGGAAGTTGGGGTCATGAGACAACAGTCTCTGGTCTCTACTAGTTTCGCGACCTCAATTGTCGCTTCGTCAGGAGACAGTCTAGCGGCACATCGTCCTCTGGCCCCTACAGGATCCAAGGCAGATAGTGGGTAATAAGCTCCCAGAAAAACCAAGAAAATTTCTTGGGGCAACCCAGGTGCCTTCACAGGCATACACAGATGAAGGGAGTGGGGTCCCAGGACACAGAGGTCCCAGTGAAAGGGGATTACTCAGGTTCCACAATGATTGAACCTGGGTAACACAAGTGTCCAGGTTAGTGCAAAGAAGGGGGGGTAAATAAGTTACCACTCTCCTGCTGGTAGCAGTGCTGGTTCTTTTGGTTGTGTATGATAATACATGTGTCCTGAGACCCAGCTCCGGTACCCACTATCTGCCTTGGATCCTGTAGGGGCCAGAGGACGATGTGCCGCTAGACCGTCTCCTGACGAAGCGACAATTGAGGTTGCGAAACTAGTAGAGACCAGAGACTGTTGTCTCATGACCCCAACTTCCTCACCGTTACCCCCTCTTGCTTGTACATAAGGGATTGCACAACCGGTGACCTGATTGTGGTCAAACATGTTTGTACTGTCGTTTAATGTTATGTTTTTTTATTCTGTTTGATGTATTTATGTGAATACAATTTTCCTACAATTTAACTAATGTGACTCACCCTGGTTGTTTGCAACCAATCTTTATAGTACCGGTATAGTCCTCCCCGCCCATTTTTTCTCTGTAGGAGCCTCAGGGATTGTGGGGAATCCCTGGGACCCCTTTATTCTTTATTCTTATAATCTTTCCCATCTTCTCTATCTTTCTATTGGCCACAATGGATCTACAGGTACAGCCTAGACCTAGCTTAGCTGAAAGCTTTAGGGGAAACAGAGCTCTGGAAAAGACACCCTGAGGTTGTCTCCTCCCATTTATCATTGGCCTCACGACTTTAGCCTTCCCTACGCTACTGCTTCTTGCTGGCCAGCCAGAACTCGAATGTTTGTTGAGTGATCGTAGAATTCCTAGCACAGTTTGAACCCATTAGGGGTGCTGGGATTGGGGAGCCCTCACCTTCCTCTGATACTGGCAAAGGTCACAACGCTATTAACCACTTTCCTCAGGATTCTGTAAGCTATAGATGTGTTACTCATGTTTCATGTAATGTCTTTTCAACTGTTGTAAACATTTGTTAATGCTGCACCTGTTCTGCTGTTTCCATATATACCTCAATAAAAATATATTGAAAAGAAAATGCACTTTTTATCTTTCAAAAAGTGTTTCCCAGTGCTAAACCTTTCATCCAAATTCTAAATTGTTGCATTTGCAAATTTTAAAAGTCAATATAAAGTAATAGCAGTGGTAAAAAAATAACTCTTGTGGATTTAATTAACTTTTTTTTTCTGTTAAGTCTCCTCTAAGGGGGTGTGGCATGGGCGTGTCCTAAGCCTACATACCTTTGCTAGTAGGTGTCCCTCATTCCCATCTAAAAATGTTGGGAGGTATGCATACTTATACCCATACTCATATCCATACCCATACTTGTATCCATACTTATGTTCCTACTCATATCCATAATCACACCTATACCCATATTTATACCCATAGCCATAGTGTTACAGTGTGGTGCCCTCACGGTGTTAAATGGCTTTTATATTGCCCAAAATTCTCATCCAGGCAAGTTAAGGGACTTCAGGGTCCTTGTCTCACATAGAAGATTTTTTTTTCAGGTTCCTCTGTGGTTGGTTACAACTGGTTTGGGACCTGGAGCCTGGAAATTTCTTAAAGACTTGGGTAGGATAACATTTCCAATCTTGGGTCCCAGGTTTTGGGAATAAGCAGCACACTATTTGTGCAGGTGTGTTCTGTGCTTTTAGGATAATCAGGACTATAGGTCTGGGCCCCACCCTCCTGAAGAGCCTGTGTGGTTGCAAGGGAGCAGCCAGAGGGGTGAACACATGGACATGAAGGCCGCGTACACACAATCGGTCCATCCAATGAGAACGGTCTGATGGACCGTTTTCATAAGTTAACCGATGAAGCTGACTGATGGTCAGTCGTGCCTACACACCATCGGTTAAAAAAACGATTGTGTCAGAACGCAGTGTCGTAAAATACAACGACGTGCTGAAAAAAACAAAGTTCAATGCTTCCAAGCATGCGTCGACTTGATTCTGCGCATGCGTGGATTTGCCTCCCAAACAGGGGAGAGATGTGTTTGGCTGTTGAATCCTGCTGGCTGAGAGGATGAACATGTGGCTGGACAAAGGCCTGAGTTTGAGTCCTACCTTGTGTAACCCGGAGAGGGTGAGAAGCCACGGAGGAACTCCTGATTTCTTGAGGGGGTGGAGAAGCTTGCATTGGAAGCTTGGACCTCAATGAAGTATGGTTTCTTCTCCCCAGGGTATTGGCAGCTGGATTGAAAAGTGCTTTACAGTCAGGAGGTACAGTCACAGATTTGGGTCAGCATTGAGGTTTTCCATCTGTGAAGATTTTAAGTACTTTTGTTCCCTGTGGATGTCTATGTTCTTACTCTTTCTCCCTTGAGTATTGAGTGAAGCCTTCGTACACACATCCGGTTTTCTTGGCAAAAACCAGCAAGAAACTGCTTCTTACCGAGATTACCGTTCGTGTCAGGTTTCTCATCAGGAAATCTGGCCAGAATCTCGACGATAAAAAAAGAGAACCTGCTCTCTTTTTTCTCGTCGAGATTCTTGTCGGCCTGTTTACCGACGAGAAACCCGAGAGTGTGTATACTTACCTGTCGCCGTGGAAACCCGCGCATGCTCGAAATGACTTTGACGCATGCGCGGTAGCTTCCACGGCATAGGTAGGATGATGGCATTGAATGTGACAAGCTCATGCTCTGTGTACGCGATGACGTCACCGCATTCTTTCCTTTCAAGAGAACCGCGGTTCTTTTGAAACGAAAGTCTGTACACTCGGGTGGCAAGAGTTTCTTGACAAGAATCTCGTCAGGGAAAACAATAGTTTTTTCCTGGCGAGTGTGTACATGGCCTGAGAGTCAATAAAATCCTATTATTTCCAATACTGCAGAGGACTACATCCTGAGGTGAAATGCTAGCCCACCCTGTCCCTGGAGGTCCCACTAACCATTATGGTGTCATGGGGTTGCTACAGATAAAAAAAATGAAAATTTTTATATTTCTTGACATCTATTTAATTGACTCAATCATCATCCATAAAATTGGAACACGTTAGCTTTTTGCCACTATCTTACAAAGTTGCTACAACAACACAAACTGGCAACTCCATGTCATAGGAGAGCTACGGCACTTGGATTGCAAACCACATTATTACATGTTGAATGTTTTCTGCTAAAGACTTGTGAGGAAAAAAAAATGCCTAAACTGTTTAGGTTGGCCAGCGAGCATATGCATCTAATTCTCGGAGAAGCATTCTGGAAAACCAGTGACAAGATTGGCACTTTAGGCTAGCCCCGGGCAGTCAGCAGTGGTAGAAAGCTGCACATTACCTCACATGTAAACTTCCTCAGCTGACACAAAGCTTAATGGATGTGAACCCTGACAATTGTAGCCAATGGAGTGTAAGTGACATGCTGCTTGGCATGCCATGATGTATTTTTTTCCCCTTTCTTGAAGGTGTAATTTCTCCTGAGTAAACCTTGATGTTAAAATGTCATTGTCTTTCTGACAGGTGACTTTTCCACGTTTACCGGGAATTATATAACAAGCGCCGAGTGCTGATCCGGGCACATTTGTTTTAAGGAATCGAAGGAGATGTTGCCATAGTACGTTCTGTGCTGCTGTGACCTCAGTTTACTCAGATGCTGAACTTCACTAACAAATGAAGGGAAAGTGAATGACTTCATATTATATCAGATGCGTTGAGAAGTCAAATTAAATGTGCCAAGCTTATTCTTGCTGGTGAAGCTACTAGTGATGGAAGTCCAATGGAAAAAAATCATTACAGGGCACACTGGTTCTCCAATCCCATCCCTCTATAGAAACCTTTTTTTGTGTTTTAGCACAAACATTTAACATTGCAGCCAGATAGTCATTTTCATTTAATTCCAAGGTAAAGTAACCCTTTATGTATTGATTTTTGTTGTAGCATTACCCCCTGAGGAGCTGCTGGTTTGTTTTGGGTGGCATGTTACCTCATGGCTCTTCTGCCGTCTTAGGGGTGTATGGTGCATATAGCAGTAATGGAATGTCCACGACAGGTGTCTTTTCTGTGCTCTTTATTACCCAGCCGGGTAAAAACAATAAAACTTGTGGTGAAGAAGGTAGAGTTGAAAGGAGAAGAAGAACAGCAGATTCAGGCGTTTCAATAGGGAAGCAATCCTGCTCCCACGTGTAACACTTCTTGCGCCACTCCTGCTTGAGTGGGAATAGCGTACCTGGACAGGCCTCTCTTACTGACCTGGTGGTTTGTCAAGACCCTATTCAATCGCCAGCCTCTCATTGGCTCTCCTCAGATTGACTCCCCACCCAACAGCTATCTTGCTTGGGATTTTCAAGATTTGGAACCCAGTCGACCACTGGGCTCCCCGCCACAGCTCGAATGCTCTGGACCAACATGGTCCCGGAACCAGGAATACCACGTGGCACGCATGCCCCGGCCTGGTAGGCCATAACGCCGGGGCGCCGTGGTGCAGTCACCCTAAAGTGGGTGCCGCACTCGAAGAAGAACAACCCAGAACAATGGCGTCTGCCCCATAAATACCCTCCCCCAGCATGCACAGCAAGAGCAACTCCCTCCTGATTGGCTGCTGGGAAAGAGCACCCAAACCTTGACTCCACTGCTGCCCCCTACTGTCCTGGGGTGGGAAGAGCACCCCAGGAACAACAGAATGAGCCCACAGTACAGCCAAGCTGAGACAGAGACCCACATTTAAACACATTGGGGTAGATTCACTAAGACTTACGAAGGGCGTATCAGTAGATACGCCGTCGTAAGTCCGAATCCCCGCCGTCGTATATTTAAGCGTATTCTCAAACTGAGATACGCTTAAATATTGCTAAGATACGACCGGCGTAAGTCTCCTATGCTGTCGTATCCTAACTGCATATTTACGCTGGCCGCTAGGGGCGTGTACGCTGATTTACGCCTAGAATATGTATCAGCTAGATACGCCTATTCACGAACGTACGCCCGGCCGTCGCAGTAAAGATACGCCGTTTATGTAAGGGGTTTTCAGGCGTAAAGATAAACCACCAAAAACATGGCGCAGCCAATGTTAAGTATGGACGTCGGAACCGCGTCAAATTTTACGTTGTTTGCGTAACTCGTCCGTGAATGGGGCTGGCCGTAATTTACGTTCACGTCGAAAGCATGACGATTTGCCGACATCATTTGGAGCATGCGCACTGGGATATGTCCACGGACGGCGCATGCGCCGTTCGTTAAAGACGTCAAATACGTGGGGTCACTAGTATTTTACATCGAACACGCCCCCAACCAGCCTATTTTGAATTAGGCGTGCTTACGCCGGCCCAGTTACACTGCGCCGCCGTAAGTTACAGCGCAAGTTCTTTGTGAATACAGGACCTGCTGCTCAAACTTATGGCGGCGTAGTGTATCTGAGATACGCTACGCTGGCCAAAATCTATGTGAATCTACCCCATTAACTGTATCAGAGTTCAATTAACACTCCCTCTAAATTTAAATAGCACCGGTACTTTGAAGTAACCAGGCGCTACATTTTTTTTATAGGTTTGCCAAAAGCTTTTTCTACATGTCTATTGACTTTAGGCTCCGTTTACACCTAGGCACTCCGGATCGCCGGCAGAATCATCACAATTCTCACCGCGATTCCGGAATCACCACAAAGTGCAATCCCTTTACTCTCAATAGCACCCCAATTGTGGCAAAATTTTGACAAATAAATTGTGGCAAAATTGCCCAAACAAAATCATGAGATGCCTGTCGCCCAGAAAAAGTTCAGAATAAAGCATATCTAAACCCAAAGCAAACATTTCATATATTGCAGCTTATCAGTTCTTAGATGTTGGGACTGCATTCGTTTTCTTAAGTCACACCCCGTTATACACTTCCTGTTCTAGAAGGACAACGCTCACTCGATGTACTGTGTGTGTAGAGAAGCAGCATTGTCATCCTAAGACAGGACTACAGAACCTCCCCTATTTTCCTCCTTATAACATGACATGGTGAAGGTATTAAGTAGTCCATAGAATTTTCTGCAAACAATGTAACTGATAACAGCGAAACAGAGGCAAGGGCCTTTTCTGCATTAAAGTCGTTTTAACTGCCTGTTTGTTTTTCTTGTTTAAAAATAAAAAACATGTTACTTTCTTACCTGCTCTGTGCAGTGGTTTTGCACAGAGCAGCCCAGATCCTCCACTTCTTGTGTCCCTTTGCAGGCATTTCTGAATCTTCCCTCCTGCCAATTGCCCCCACAACAAGCCAAGGGCACCCAAACCTAGTTGCTGCTCTGTGTGTCCATTCACACATGGAGCCATGGCTCAACCCCACCCCCTCTATCTCCTCATTGGTTCACTCACTTTGATGACAAGAGTCAAGGGGCATAGTATCCATCTTAGAGCACATGTAAGGAAGAATAATAAGATATACCTGTCCTGAGATGTATGTTGGAGTGTACAGTGAGTACTGAAATAAACATCAGTTATCCAGACCAGAGTCTTGTGTCTCTCACAACTCAGAGAATATAACAGATTGAAAGCAGTGAGAGCCAATGGCGCCCACTGCTGTGTCTCATCCAATCAGAAAGAGAGAGTTTCGGACAGCTGAGGCTCTCGTGCAACATTGCTGAATTGAGATGAGGCTCAGGTGATAGAATACATTAATATAAAAACCTCCTGCATTTAGAACCACTTTCAGCATGCTTGGAAATGACATCATCTTGGCCCAGCCAACAAAAATTGCTGAAGCTTAGAACCCGCAGGAAGACTGGCCCTAGGTTTCAGCAACTAGCAGGGAGGTCCTGGACATTGCATTGCTGGAGGGGAGGTGAGTATAGCTCAGCTTTAAAGTGGAACTAAAGTGAGCAAATCTTTCCTCTGCTTTTACAGTCTGACACCCATGAGGATCTTCGTCTGCATCTGCTCCCTTTTTTCCAGTGTTTGGTCTTCAGCCATCTTGAGTGGTTTTTGGCCATCACATGAGTTCAGTCATTTTGGCACACAGAATCTATGCCCAAATTCTTTACAGAAGACTGGAAGCAGGCAGGTAGGTTGATTTTGCATTGCATATCTCTTCTGAAAAAAAGAACCTATCTGCTTGCAGGTTTGAAATTTTAAATGCTACCTTTAAACTGAGATTCACAGGGGGACCCTTGTATCCAGCCAATTTGTTCATTACTGAGGAGCTTCTTACCCATTATCAGTCATTAGGAGCCCTTGTCAGTGACATAGATCTAAAATCAAACACTAATAGCCAGATTCACGTATGGTGGCGTAACTTTATGCCGGCATAGCGCATCCCATTTGCACTACGCCGACATAACATAGTGAGGCAAGTACTGTATTCACAAAGCACTTGCCTCCTAAGTTACGTCCGCGTAGCAGAAATGGCCTGATGTAACCCCGCCTAATTCAAATTAGGCAGGTAGTGAGCGTGCTACATGTAAAGTAGCCATGACCCCATGTAAATGAGGGCCGTTTGTATGGCGCATGCGCGCGCATGCTCAGAATCACGGCGGAAATACTCAATGCTTTCGACGTGAACGTCACCTACGCCCAGCCCCATTCACGTACGCTTACGCAAACGGCGTAAAATACGAAGGCTGTTCCGTCGTCCGTACCTTGCATGGGCTGCTCCATCTTTTTGGCGCCTTACGTAACCAGCGTATCTGGCGCAAGTACGTTCGTGAATCGGCGTATCTTGCTAATTTACATATTCTAGACGTAAATCCACGTACACGCCCCTAGCCGCCAGCGCCGTCGTAAGTCTTACTGAATCCGGCTATAAAATCTCATATACACTTTAATATGTTAGTGTGATGTTTTCAATCCTTTTAAATCTGTACCTGTTATTAAATCTAGTAGAATATCTAGTAACACAGCTATGAAGGTCCTTGTTCAGGCACTTTCTGTCATGGTGTCACACCTGTTTTACAATTGTACCCCTTTGTTGTCACCCTGTCACATTTGCGCTAATGATAACCACAAATGCTCAGGCCGAAACACATTTCATAGCTTTGTCGCTATCAAGAAGCTGGTCTAGAGTAATAAATGCAGCCTATGGTGGAGCAAATTTATGTTGATGGAAGATAGCAACAGCACTAGGGGTTAAGTGTGACCTAGGGAGTGATTCTTACTGTAGGGGGGGGCGTGGCTATACTTGACACGTCACTGATCGCTGTTCTCGATGATATAGAACACGATCAGTGACAGTGTCAATAGGCAGAACGGGGAGATGTTGTGTTTACACTAACATCTCTCCATTTTATCTCTCCGTGAGATGATCGCGGGTATCCCCGCTGCGATCGAGTTTGCGGGACCTGCGGTCAGGCTCACAGAGAAGGTGGCAGGGTCGCAAGCATGCCGCTGGCGGTGCGCCCGCGACCACAAGGTGGCATCTTAAAGGGGACGTACTGTACCTGTACATACCTATGCCTGTCCTTGCCATTCTGCCGACGTAAATATACGGTCCTTAAGTGGTTAACTGGGGAAAAAGCAACTATGTAACATTTCTAGATGCTCCCTGTAAGTTAGCAAATCTTCACTTTTTGAGTTCAAGTCCACTTAAAGTGTATTTGAATGCATTATTTTGTTTTGAACAGAGTGTGGAAGGGGGTATACGTAGACACATGCGATTTGTTTTGTTCTGAGTTTGTTTTTCATAAAAACGCGGCATTATCGTTAATTTTGGAAAAATCCGAATTAACGAAAGACTGTTTTACAATTTTTTTCTAAAACAAATTCTCTAAAAGAACGAAAATTCGAAAGAATGAAAATTCGAAAGAACGAATATCCGAAATTCGAAAGAAAGAAAATCCGAAAATTTGAAAATTCAAAAGAACGAAAATCTGAAATTTGAAAATCCAAAAATTTGAAAGAATGAAAATCAGAAAATTCGAAAATCAGAATATACGAAAATCCGAAAAATTCAAAAAAACGAAAATCTGAAAATAAGAGCGAAAATCCAAAAGAACAAAAAAACATTATAATAATATTATAGTTTTATTATTATCATTATTATTATTATTATTATTATTATTATTATTATTTATTAACAATAATAATAATAATAATAATAATAATAATAAAAAAAATAATAATGATAATAAAAACTATAATAATAGTTATAAACTATTAAATTATAGGTTTTAGAATTTCCTTTCAAATTTGGCTGAACGTATTGAATACAAATTTATCCAAAGTTACAAATTATCCGAAATAACGAAAATCTGAAATTCGAAAAATCCCAAAAATTTGAAAGGATGAAAATCCTAAAATTCGAAAATCAGAATGAACGAAAATCCGAAAATTCAAAATAACAAAAATCCGAAAATAAGAGCGAAAATCCGAAAGAACAAAAAACATTAGAATAATATTATAGTTTTTTTATTATTATAATAATAATAATAATAATAATAATAATAATGATAATAAAAACTATGATAATAGTTATAAACTATTAAATTATAGGTATTAGAATTTCCTTTAAATTTGGCTGAATATAACGAATACAAATTTATCCAAAGTTACAAATTATCCAAAATAACGAATGGTTTATAACTATTATTATAGTTTTTATTATTATTATTTTTTTTTTTTTATTTATTATTATTAATTTGTTACATTCTATTCGTTTAGATGCGGAATACTTTATTTCGGATAATTTGTAACTTTGGATAAATTTGTATTCGTTACATTCACTAACAGCAAAATGTGAAAGGAAATTCCAATACCTATAATTTAATTGTTTATAACTATTATTATGGTTTTATTATTATTAATATTTTGTATTATTAATAAAAAATAATAATAATAAAAAACTATAATAATGGTTAATAAACCTAATATTTTAATTATAATAGAAATTACCTGAATGTTTTTTGTTCTTTTGGATTTTCAGATTTTCATTCTTATTTTCGGAAATTTGTTCTTTCAAATTGTCGTTCTTATTTTCGTACTTTTGTTCTTTCAGATTTTCAAATTTTCGTTCTTTCAAATTTTTAGATTTTCACATCTCGGATTTTCATTCTTTAGAATTATTGGATTTTCCAATTTTGGATTTTTGTTTTTTCAAATTATCTGATTTTCCAATTTCGGGTTTTCGCTCTTTCGAATTACTACAAATTATCGAAATAACGAATACTGCATCTAAACAAAAGAAACGTAACAAATTTGAATTTATATGAAGCTACGAATTTATTCAAAATAATGTATATCGATTATAACGAATGATCTAAAAAAAATTAAGAAAAAAAAACAAATAAAATGAAAAGAAAAAACTAATTTTTCAGCAGTGCACATGTCTAGTTATACCAATCGTCACGTTTTTATTAACGTCAGTGTTCTCACTGGGGATATTTTCCTCTCTATTTGTTGGGGTGACAATTCATTGAGACAAAAAGTAAGAGTTGACATGAGACCAAGAAGAAAAATCCTCCGACAGTTAAACCTGTTTTTATGATAACTCTTTAGGATAATAAAACTGTTTACTATGAAAAAAATTCCTGTTGCATCTCCAGTACAAGAAGTGAAAGGAAATCACCCCACCAGGACACAGGCAATAACAATTTTACTTATGAGGGGGTTTTACCCTTCTTTACTTGATCTAAAACTAAAACTAAAAATAAATAAATAGGCTTTACACATATTGTAAAGCGCTAGCTGGATTTTTTTTACGGAATATATGCTATATTATATATTTGTAATCAGAATACTTAGAAGATGCAGCATACTGTACTTTCAGTATAAAAAACAAAAATTCCAAACTTTGAGACTCGAAAAGTAAAATGATATGCAAGATATATGAGTCTGGAATGACACTTCCTTTGAAAGAGTCTGCAGCTTGTGTTGAATGAGGACAAAGTAATGTCTCAGTAGTGACAGACAGATAGCGATAAAAGAAAAATGGTCATTCAAAAATAAAATATGACACCCCTCTTCCACTGGGTGATTGTCAAAAGTGACCAGTGACCACTCATCTTATAAGTCATCATTCTATAGAGTGAATGAAAGTGATTGGTGTGTCCTCTTTTAGATCCGGCACCTCGTCCCTATAGGTTATATTATAGGATTGTGGAAAATTGGAGGGATTATAGCGGTGCCATGTAAACAAGTCGTACAAAATAATCAAAACCAAATTATAAATATAAACATTTTATTGATAATAGAAAATGGATATAAAAACATTAAGGATCGACTAAAATTTACATGAGTTGTTACAGAGTCCCGACATGTTTTGGCAAATCGTTGCCTTCCTCAGGGGTATGAGTCAGTCAATATATTTTGTATAATCTAATAAAGGATACATACACAAAATTAGTTCAGAGAATTATAGACAGATGAATGTCTCAAAACAGGGCTAAACTCTCAAAGAATAAATTAATAGACAGTGATCTTATGTGTGGAAATAACCAGTGTAAAATGGCCAGTATGGAAGCCATACCTACCCTGTATTCATGCCAGAAGCAGGGCCAAATGCAGAAAATCACAGCGCTACTCAACAGCACCAATCCAACCTTAGTGTGGTTGCAGGGGGCTAGTATTGCATACTAAAATATAAAAATTCAAAAAAAGAAAAAAAGGTTAGGGATTAAAAAGACCACAAAATATTAATTTGTGGTAACTTATCCTCTAATAAGGACTAACATAGCCTCCATAGATACCTGATTTGGAATCATTTAAAGTTTAGATAGATGGGTGCTGAATAGACTGCCAGTGATGAAAATCATTAGGTGAATTGCTAAATCCTATAGCATCACACAGGACTTGTAAAGGGCAAATAAAGAGAGAATCTGAAAAATATAAATAAATAGAGACCATTCAAAAGAAGGTCCTAAATTCTCAAGGATGACAATAGAGTCAACCAGGCGCACAAAGATGTAAAAATATAATGAAATGAAAAAAGCGCCAAAAGATAAAATAGCAAATAACATTTACCTTTTAACAAGCAAAACGGAGATGCAGCACCCATCAGGCTCAACAGCAAACATGTGCTGGATGAGCCTGTTTAAATAGCCCCCCAGCTGGTCAGTAATGGTGATCACTGAACAGCTGCGGACAAAAAGTGGCCGCTGCGCATGCGCGTGCGTCGTCGCGCGCCTACAGTCCCCATAATGCTGTGCGGCGTGAGGTCAGCCGCCGGTCATAAAGAAACAGCATAGTGGCCAAACAAGCGCCAATCAGCAAGATTACAGGGGAGGCGGAGATGGTTTGGGCAACAAAAAACGAGCAAGGCGTGGCCAGGGGCGGGCAGTGTGTCAATGGACAGCACGGCCCCTGGGTGTCCATACAACCACGGGTAGGGGGCCGGGATAGCACGACGAAAACGCCACATCAGGACAAGGCTAATGCTAGAACATGAGCAGGTGACAGCAAACAAACATAGCCAAACACCGGTGAGGCCACACAGCGATGTAAAGGAGATCACTGAATAAACATGAAGTCAAAGAGAGGAACCGTGGATGGGACATTCTGCAAATCTAATAAAAAGAACAAAGACACAATTATTGCATATTACAGTTTATATTTAGTTACAAGAATAACAAAATTGATTTTAACAATCACTGATAAATGTCATTCAAAAAATAATCAAAGTACAATAGTGATTGATAAAGGGACTGTATGAAGGCGAAAGAGGAAGGAGGGGAAAAAATAATAATATTCGGAAAGTGAAAATGGGAGGGGAAAAACCCGGATATCAATCACATGGGTCCCATGATGGAATCGGGATAAATACTAGCTTTTAGGTTATTTTATTGCTTAGGCCTCGTACACACGACAGAGATTCTCGGCAGAATTCACCGAGAAACTCGGTCAAAACCCGGATTCTGCCGAGAATCTCTGTCGTCTGTACAGTTTTGGCTCGATGGAGCCGCCGAGGAACTCGACGAGAAAATAGAGAACATGTTCTCTATTTTCTCGTTGTCCTCGTTCTTCTATGGGAGAAGCCGGCCCGCCGAGCTCCTCGGCGGCTTCATCCCAAAACTCGACGAGGAACTCGACGTGCCAAGCACGTCGAGTTCCTCTGTCGTGTGTACGGGGCCTTACTGGGCTTTTACTCACTACTAGGGATGACTAATCTGTCCGGGTTCAATGTTCAGGGGTTTGTCCAATCCTGCTTGAAATTTATGAAACTCAAGCTTAGCAGTAAACCCCATTAAAGTTTATAGGGGGCCAATCCGGGTACTAGAATCTACATATTTTTAAGGCTAATATGTAAACTATTTCAAAAAATGATACGGGAAACTGAGCACTGCTATGAGGGGCATCTAACAAAAAATAAAATGCTGTCCATGGGGAGAGTGTCATTTTAATGTGACCTTGAGGGTTATATGAAAAAAAATACATCAATCCTTTAAATACAAGGTCGGGAGATGTATTTGTTGTTAAAGAATTGTACAATTTTTCACAGACAGCATCAGCACTAGTGTTGGGCAACCAGTTTGAGCCGAACAAAAGTTCGGCCTGGACGTCGCCTGTTCACCCATTCGACGAACACCCAAATTTGCTGGTCGCTCAGGAGGATGTTTGCCCACTGAGCGCCCCACAATGCACTGTGCACTCCAAAGTGCATTCTAGAACCCTAATAGGCTTTGTCAATTAGCACTGTCAGAGCCCTGATTGGACAAAGTGATGACTTTCTCCAATGCTCATAGTCCCACCCCACACTATAAAAGGCAACTTCCCATATAAAGCTTTTGCATTGTGTTGGAGTGGAGATAGACAGAGCAGGTTTCAGTTTGCTACTAGCAAGTTAGTGTGTTCACTTTTTGAGACTGTGAATGTACAGTGTTAATAGTATAGTGCGTGAGTATAATGTATCAGTGTAGTGCAGTGTTTAACATGGCTTTACATACTGTAACATTTGACTCTGAGTGTAGCGTATGTGTAGTGTAAATATAGTGTGTGAGTATAGTGTAGTGTAGACATGGGCCAACACCCAAACAGGGCAAATGTTCTAACCCAAATGGCAAACCACATGGAAGTCTATGGGAGCCGAACAGGAAAAATCAAAAGTCCATACCAGGCTCTTATCTGGGCATGCAGCCCAGCAGGTCAGGAAAGGGGGAGGACGATTGAGTGCCCCCCTCCTGAACCATACCAGGTCACATGCCCTGCCTGCAGACCTCCACAACCACTGGTCACGGTTGTGGGGATGAGGCTCTTGTCCCTATCAACATGGGGAAAAGGTGCTTTGGGGCAGTGCAGCGCCCAGTGCATTGCAGGGTGTTCGTCAGGACGAACACCTGGCGAACATCCTCCAAATTCTGGCATTTGGCAAACAGCCGAACAGGCAAATGTTCAGCCCAAACTCATGCTTGGGGCGAACCGTTTGCCCATCCCTAGTGTAGTGCAGTGTTTAACACAGCATTACATAACATTGAGTGCTGTGTACAGTGCTGTATACCCTTTTTTTTTTTGGTTGCTGTGTGGTTTTCTCTTTTTTTTTCCTGTCTCCTGTCTGCCCCCTTTTTTAAATTGCCAACTGCTGTTTTTCTGACTGCAACACTGGTGTTCCCCATGTTTGCATTTCTGTCAGCGTCAGTTCCCAATTTAAAGTGCACCAAACAACACTTTTCTTCAAAAAGAACTGCATCCAATCAAACATTTCTCAGTTTCTATTAAATTTGGGTAATAAGCCCCCCCCCCCCATCATGTCTGGGAGGCCAATAAGGAGAGGCAGAAGTTTAGTGATGTTGCCGGTCCTACTAAACCATCCTCATCCTCCTCATCCTTTATGACCAAAGCTGACACTAGTGCGCAGTTCACCACAACTGCCAGGGCGACATATTCTGCCTCCTTGTCTACAGGTACTTCTGCCATAGCCCCAGAATCATGCATGGAGGAGTCAGCTGAATTCTTTGAACACAGTGTCAGCCATTTGCTTCTTGAGGATGCACAGACACTTGATTCTGATGTTGGTTCAGAGGTAGAGGAAGGGAGTAACATGAGCCCACAGAGAGGGGAAAACACTGATCAACAATAAATTGGCAGTCATGTCACAGTCACAGCGTATTGCCAAGTTGGTTCCAGTGGTGATGAGGATGGAGGGGATGATGATGATGAGGTCACTAATGCGACTTGGGTGCCAGTTAGAGCGGAGGATGAATTTAATTTATTTTGTGGATCTTGCAGAACACTTGAAGCTCTCTATATGATGTTTTAACCACTTCTCTACTTTGGGTGTTTTTCAGATTTGGTGTTTACAAGACTAAAACAGTTTTTTTTGCTAGAAAATTACTCAAAACCCCCAAACATTATATATTTTTTTTCTAATACCCTAGAGAATAAAATGGCGATCATTGCAATACTTTTTGTCACACCATATTTGCGCAGCGGTCCTACAAGCGCACTTTTTTTGGAAAAAAATCACTTTTTTGAATTAAAAAATAAGACCGCAATAAATTTTGCCCAATTTTTTTATGTATTGTGAAAGATAATGTTACGCCGAGTAAAATGATACCCAACATGTCACGCTTACAAATTGCGCCCGCTCGTGGCATGGCGTCAAACTTTTACCCTTAAAAATCTCGATAGGCGACGTTTAAAAAATTCTACAGGTTGCATTTTTTTGAGTTACAGAGTAGGCCTAGGGCTAGAATTATTGCTCTCGCTCTAACGATCGCGGTGATACCTCACTTGTGTGATTTGAACACCGTTTTCATATGCGGGCGCTACTCGTGTATGCGTTCGCTTCTGCACGCGAGCTCGTCGGGACGGGGCGCTTGAATTTTTTTTTTTTTTTTTCTTATTTTTTCTTATTTATTGTATTATTTTTTACACTGGAAAAAAATAAAAAATAAATAAATGATCACTTTTATTCCTATTACAAGGAATGTAAACATCCCTTGTAATAGAAAAAAGCATGACAGGTCCTCTTAAATATGAGATCTGGGGTCAAAAAGACCTCAGATCTCATATTTAGGCTTAAATGCAAAAAAAAAAAAAAAATTTGAAAATGTCAGTTTTTCAAATGACAAAAAAAAAAATGTTGCTTTAAGAGGCTGGGCGGGACTGACGTTTTGACGTCACTTCCGCCCAGCAGAGCCATGGGGACGGGTGAAGGAGATTTTTCCTTCACTCGTAACCCCGCTCAGCTGCCGAGCGGTTCCGATCTCCTCCGCCGCTACCGACGGCTCCGGTAAGCGTCGGAGGGCGCGGGAGAGCGGCGGGAGGGGGGGGGGGCCCTCTCCCGCCGCCGATAACGGCGATCTCGCGGCCCTGTACCCACGAGCAGACATGTCCGATGAAAATGGTCCGCAGACCATTTTCATCAGACATGTCTGCTGGGAGCTTTTGGTCTGATGTGTGTACACACCATCAGACCAAAATCCCTGCAGACAGAGAACACGGTGACGTAGAAGACACCGACGTTCTCTGACACGATAGTTCAATGGGCAGACTGCGGGCATGACGTCACCTCCCGACGCCCCCCCGTTGTGTTCCCAGTACACAGCGGGAGCCAATCGGCGGGCGTAGCGCGACTTGCGCATGCGCCGTAGGGAACCGGGCAGTGAAGCCGGAGTGCTTAACTTCCTGGTTCCCTCACTGAGGATGGCGGGGGGAGCAGCAGAGTGATGAGCGATTGTTTGTCCTCTGCTCGGAACGGCGCTGGACTCCAGGACAGGTAAGTGTCCTAATATTAAAAGTCAGCAGCTGCAGTATTTGTAGCTGCTGGCTTTTAATTTTTTGTTTTTCAGCGCACATCCGCTTTAATGTCTTTCCCAGCTGCTTTGACTCCCAAGAACTTGCCTACAAACAGTAGGGTTCTTGGGAGATGTAGTTTTGAATGGGAGCGGCATGCCTAGAATCCTACAAGCCTGATGATGGTGCAAGGGGAGTAATAAAAGCGGTTTCTCGCTATAGGAACAAGGTAAAAGAAAAAAATATGCTGGAACATGCTTTAGAGGGGGTACGTTTGGATAATGCCTGGACAAACACTTTAACAAGCTTTGGCTTTAAGTTTAACACAGTGGAATATTTCACTAAAATAATTACAAAAGTTGTAATGGTGTAATGATGTTAAATATTAACCCCCTCAGCGGTATTCCCGAGTCTGGCTCGGGGTGGAATTTCAGAACCAAAAGCTGTAACAGCCAGACTCAGGATCGCCTCGCAGTGTCAACAGGCAGGGAATTACTTACCTTGTCCCTGGATCCTGCGATGCCTCCCCGCTGTGTGAGCGAGCTGTCTCCTCGCTTGATTCACGCGTGTGCGACGTTACAACGCACAGGGACAGAGATCGGCGCCAAATTCAAAAAAGTAATTACACACAATACATACAGTATACTGTAATCTTATAGATTACAGTACTGTATGAAATAAATACACACCCCCTTTGTCCCTGGTGGTCTGCCCAGTGTCCTGCATGCACTTTTATATAATAAAAACTGTTCATTCTGCCTGGAAACTGGAGATTGTCCATAGCAACCAAAAGTGTCCCTTTACATCAAAAGTGCTTTTAGAACAGCTAGAAAACAGCGATAATAAATTAGAATCACTTGCAGAATTGAGCGATAGCGATTTGTGGGGAAATTTGTCATCAAAGAATGAAAGTAATGACAGCGACAATTCTGCAACTGAGCAAATTTCAGTGTTTTTTATTTGATTACATTATTGAATAATTTTTATTATAATTACATTATTATTTGTTATAATTATTTATAGTTATTTATTATATTATAATTCATGATTTTGTTTTTCAAACTTTATCATACCCGAGATGTCTACTAGACTCTGGTTTGGACAGATTTAAATGAGTTATTCCTAAGAATTACAGGCCTACAATTTAAAACGCCAAATTTCCATGCAAAATAATGATACCGCCAGGGAGGTTAATATATTAAAGTGCATTTTTTTTCTTTGACCTTGGAAGCTATGTGAGAAATGTCTTCAACCAAAACTGGGAGTCTTAAAACCAAACCCACATATTGTGTGGACAAATATTTTAAATTTATGATTACTTTTAGAATTCATCTTATTGAATTTGCTCCCCGACTTTAATGTTGGCTTTACAAAATAATTTAGCATTTCTTTAAAAAGAAAAATAAGAGATCAAGGAATATTTCACCAATGAAAAGTATGATTTTAGGGTTCTGAAGTCTTTTTACATATTTCTTCAAAAAAAGATTTGAAATGGCTCTTGTGTATTTAAGATAGCATATACCTCTATGCACTATAGACATTTTATTGATGTGAGAAGTTTTATAAATCATTCAGTAACAGATGATGTTGTAACTAAAGCAGTGGGAGTTTTGAAATACTTACATCAGATTAAGCTTGTGTTTATTTCAAAAACCTCTGATCTACCTAGGATTTCTGGCAGGCTCAACATGAGAACAACACGAGCAAGTGCGTATCAAAGGGTCTTTATCTGAAAGTAGAACTTGGAAGCTTTCCAATTCTAATTAAAAAAAATAATTGATGTTTTTTTTGGACTTTCGGTTTTAAAATAATTTTTCCACTCATTTGCAAGTATCGCATGTCCATATTGTTTCAAAAACAGTCGCTGTAAATAGATCACATACAATAAAACAAGTCTGAAGGTTTAGAAGTACAGTAAAGTTATGTTATGAGTCGGTTTTTGCCTCAAGGCAAGGGTCCCCAAACTCTCCAAGACCCCTTCATGCAGTTTCAGATTGTTCATTGACTCCCACACCTTCAGTAAATGGAAATAATTTTACCATCACTAATTTAAACAGTAGTATTATACATTTTAATAAAAGATAATAATATACATGCAAATACTGTTGACACTTTCTCTTGGTATTAGCAGCTGCCATTATGGTTGTCACAATGCAACACATAGCAATAATTTTTTTGGCACCATTCCTATCCCTATGATGTACTCACTTATTCTCCATCAGAATTTAAGGTGGTTGTACTCACTGAATCCCCAACACACTTTGATGTGGGTGTACTCACTGGCTCCTCAACAGAGTTTGAGGTGGGTGTACTCACTCTCTTCCCATCTGAGTTTGAGGTGGGTTTACTCACTGGCTCCACAACAGAATTTCAGGTGGGTTTACTCACTGGCTCCACAACAAAGTTTCAGGTGGGTTTATTCACTGGCTCTCTAGCAGAGTTTCAGGTAGGTGTAACCCCTGGCTCCCCAACAGAATTTGAGGTGTGTTTACCCACTGGGTCCACAACAGCGTTACAGGTCGGCGTACCCACTGGTTCTCCAACAGAGTTTGAAGTGGGTCTACTCACTGGCTCCCCAACAGAGTTTGAGATGGGTGTACTCTCCAGGTCCCCCAAAAAGTTTGAGGTGGGTGGACTCATTGGTTTCTTTTAAAGTTTGATGTGGATGTACTCAATGGTTATCCATCATTGTTTGAGGTGGCTGTAATTATTGGACCACCAGCAGAGTTTTAAGTGGGTTTGCCCACTGGCTCTCCCACAGAGTTTGAGGTGGGTGTACTCACTGGCTCCCACATCAGAGTTTCAGATTGGTTTATTCACTGGCTCCACAACATAGTTTTAGGTGGGTGTACCCACTGGCTATCCAACAGAGTTTCAGGTGGGTGTAGTCACTGGCTCCCCAACAGAGTGTCAGGTGAAGGCATATGCTCAGTATGGGAATTGAACATGTATGTACATCCTTACCACAGGGAAGAAGGTGGAAGGTCACAGACAGACATTGCAAAACACTGTAGTAAATGAGGTTGGTAGCAACACACAGCTGACAGAGACAACTCAAGGCCACTTTTGCTGGCAGCTGACCATCCAATCTGGTGTAACACTGTCTTGATGTTAGCAACCTTACCTTCAGAACTAGGTATTGACATAAAGCTTTGCAGAAACCTCAAAAGCAGAACTGACCCAAATCAATCTTCAATCATTTATCGACCACCTATTAACTCCCATTGGATGCTGCCATTGACCCTTGGAGTCAATATTGACCACTTTAAGGAACCTGGCCTTAAAGTACAGTATATGTAAACTCTAACAATGAACTGTAGCGCCCTGCTACTTTCATAGCCGGTGCTGACTTAAATTTAGAGGGTGGTCAGAGATTTAGTTACCTCTGGCCATGTTGTTTTGCCAAATGTGGGCCTCTGTTTCAGCCATGGCTGCACTGTGAGTGACCACTATTGTTCTCTGGGGTGTTGGTACCACCCCAGGCCAAGGGTGGCAGCAGTCGAGTCAGGGCGTATTGGGTGTTTTTCCTCGGCAGCCAATCAGTGGGGGTTGATCACCTCGCTGTGCATGCTGGGGGAGAGTACTTAAGGGACAGACGTCATTGGTTTGTGGTCGTTGATCGCTAGTCTGTCGTCCCACCACCCCCCTGTGTGGCCCTCATGGCCGGGGATGCATGTTTAAGTGTTCCTGGATCCGGGACCACATTGGCCCCGGGGGTTATGTTCTACTCAGTAGGTCCGGTAGTCAGACTGGTTCTACAATCACAGAGTGGTCCTGTGCTGTCCGTCCTGAGGGAGGAAGCCATCCGATGAAGAACCTGTCTGGGAGAGCACCGAGCATGAGGCTGGTATCTCAGGAGAGGCCTTGAACTTCATCAAAGGACGCACCATTACTAAAAAGGCTGAATGATGGTCGCCTATCAGTCCTAAGTTCACAAGTTTATTCAAGAGAGATCCAGGTGCTTAGTTGAGAAGGATTCTTGACCGAATACATCTCCACATTTGGGAAGGTCTGTGGCAGAGACTTTGCTAAGGTTTCCATGTGACATCTTGGCTTCTAGGCTAGTTAGAGAGGCCTATCTAGGTGCACAATACCCACTCTGGCTAGAGTGGCGACGAAAGTTTTATCGCTGGAAGCAGGATTGTTTCCGAACAATGTTATACACCTGAAAATACTGCCTACTACTCTTTCTACCTCTTCAACTACTACTTTTATTATTTTACCCCGTTGGGTAATAAAGCACAGAAAAAGACACCTAATGTGTGGACATTGCAGTTCTTCTCAACTCTCATTGCATACCCTAGACGGCAAAGGAATAGAGGTAACATGCCACCCAAATCAAACCAGCAGCTCCTTCGGAGGTAGTGCTACAGAACTTATTTTATTAGATCCCATTTGATCTTGTAAATATGTTGTTAAAAGCATTTTGATTTATATTTGTTTGCAATAAAATATCTGCTTATCGGGGCATTTCCTGTTCTAGGGTGACAACTCTCTGTCCCTGTCTCCCAGCAGTGCCCCTTCTTTTATCATCTTGTCACATACATACTTGATAAAGGCTACAAATGGCCATGTCAACACATATGTAGGCAATGGCATGGTCAGCTATTGCTACTAAAGTGATCCACAGCACTGAAGTATTGCGAATGCAGAAGCGAGTGCCTATAGACAAAGAGTGGCTAAAAGAGGATGAAGTAGAGCAGGAGCACTATGGTTTAAAAAAAGGATGAAAAAAAAGATGAAAACTGTTTTTGTTATGGAAAATTAAATTATTTTGATTGTTTATGGTAAAAGGTGGTTAGCCAACTAAACTTAGGTCTTGGATCTACTTTACATCTCAATGTAAAAAGAAAATTCCAGTTGAATAACAACAATGTATCCAGTGTCATATTTATGGGTTCTGCTGAATCCACAATGAGTGCTGACAGCGCTAATTATATGGGAATGGTTAGAAACTCTCAGTTTTATTGATCTTTATGGGCCAGATCCACAGATAATTAGATGGGCGCAGCGTATCAGAGATACGCTACGCCGCTGTATCTTACCTGGCGGATCTTTGAATCCTCAAAGAATTCGCACCTTAAGTTACGGCGGCGTAGTGTATTTCTGGCGGCGGAATTCAAATCGGCGGGTAGGGGGCATGATTCATTTAAATGAAGCGCGTCCCCGCGCCGAATGAACTGCGCATGCGTCGTTTCGAAATTTCCCACCGTGCATTGCGATAAATGACGTCGCTAGGACGTAATTTTTTTAACTTAGACGTGAGTTAAGTCCATCCCTATTCACGGACGACTTACGCAAAAAAAATAAAAATTTCAAATTTCGACGCAGGAACGACGGCCATACTTAACATGGCAAGTCTATCTATACGCCGCAAAATACCAGCTTTAACTAAACGCCGGAAAAAGCTGACTACAGACAACGTTAGAAAATGCGACGGCCGCGCGTACATTCGTGGATCGTCGTAAAACGCAAATTTGCATACCCGACGTGGAAAACGACGCAAACTCCACCCAGCGGGCGCTGAAGTATTGCATCTAAGATCCGAAGGCGTACGAAGCCGTACGCCTGTCAGATCTTACCCAGATGCCGTTGTATCTTGGTTTGAGGATTCAAACTAAAGATACGACATGGAAAATTTGAAAGTACTTGCTCTGTGGATCTGCCCCTATATGTCCAGGTAAAAGTTGTCACTGGGACTGAAAGCGAATGAAGCTCCAAAATGTTGAGGTTACCGTAGCAGAAACCGTTTTTTGGTACAGTGCTGCATGACCAAACTATCAAAGCACAGAAAACAGAAATATGACCTGGACAGGAAGGGGGTGTAACATGTTGGTATTGAAGTGGTTAAAGGAAGTACCTCCAAAAGTAAACCCAAGCAGGACTGGCAACAGAGTGGGAACTGTGCAGAATATGAGGAAGACTAGTTATACCACAATTGCTGGAAATATACCATATATTCCTTCTGTTGATCTGCTGCTGAAAAGCTGCAATACCTTAGACCCCGTACACACGAGAGGATCCATCCGCTGAAAACTCTCAGCGGATCGGTTTCAGCGGATAGATCCCCTGGTGTGTACGTTCCAGCGGATATTTATCCGCGGATATTTCCGATTTCCAGCAGATAAAAATTTGTAAGCATGCTAACAAATCTATCCGCTGGAATCGGCTCCAGCGGATCGATCCGGTGGTCTGTACAGACTCACCGGATCGATCCGTCCGAACCCGTCCCTCGCATGCGTCGTAATGATTCGACGCATGCGTGGATTTCCTTATATGACAGCGTCGCGCACGTCATCATCGGGGCGACGGCGCGACACGTCACCGCGGTTGAAATCCACGCAGATTTGGATCCAATGGTCAGTACATGCTAACGGATCCAAATCCGCCAGAGCATTTATCTGCGGAAACGGTCCGGAGGACCGTTCCCGCGGATAAATCCTCTCGTGTGTACGGGGCCTCAGAAGCCTTTTTCTTTTAGTAAAGCCAGTATAGTTGTAGATAGATATTGCAATAATATTACTTCCATGGTGAAGAAATGAAAAAGTGAAAAATGCAGAGATAATGTAAATGGAAAATGAAAAACAATTCCAAATAAGTTAAATTCCTTTAAAATGCCCCAGCAATTTTATTCCCATGTTGGTGTAAGCAAATTATTTTACTTCTTAGTGCCTTAGGCAACACGCATTTGATTGTAAGCTCAAAGTAGGGTGGACTCCCTGCCTGAAATGTGTGTAAAAACTTCTGTGCCGCAATGAAGATATTGGTAGCTGTGTATAAACACTATTAGCTGGATTCACGTAGGGCGGCGTATGTTTTAGGCGGCGTAGCATATCGTATTTACGCTATGCCGCTGTAAGTTAGTGAGGCAAGTGCTGTATTCACAAAGCACTTGCGTCCTAAGTTACGGCCGTGTAGCGTAAATGTCCCGGCATAAGCGCGCCTAATTCAAATTGTGAAGAGGTGGGCGTGTTTTATGTAAATAAAGCATGACCCGACGTGATTGACGTTTTTAACGAACGGCGCATGCTAGCGGCTGGCCGAAATAGAAAGCTAAGATACGACGGCGCAGGCTGTCGTATCTTAGCTAAGTTTCGGCCCAGATCCACAAAGAAATGACGCCGGCGTATCTATTAATACGCCGCATAATTTCTATGATCCCCCGTCGTATCTTTGTTTTGTATCCACAAAACAAGATACGACTGAATGTGGGCTCGATCCGACTGGCGTACGTCTTAGTACGCCGTCGGATCTTAGGTGCATATTTACGCTGGCCGCTAGGTGGCGCTTCCGTTGATTTCCGCGTAGAATATGCAAATTAGCTAGATATGGCGTTTCACAAACTTACGTCCGGCCGGCGCATTTTTTTACGTTGTCTCCGTAAGGCTTTTTTCGGCGTATAGTTACCCCTGCTCTATGAGACAATGTTAAGTATGGACGTCGGGCCAGCGTTGAATTTTCCATTGTTTACGTCGTTTGCGTAAAACGTTCGAGAAAAGGGCTTTGCGTAGAATTCCGTTCACGTCAAAAGCATTGGCTTGCTGCGGGTTAATTTGGAGCATGCGCACTGGGATACCCCCACGGACGGCGCATGCGCCGTTCAAAAAAACTTCATTTACGTGGGGTCAAGTAGAATTAACATAAAACACGCCCACATCTTTGTCATTTGAATTCCGCGCCCTTACGTCGACACATTTACGATACGCCGCCGTAACTTTAGACACAAGTGCTTTGTGAATACAGCACTTGCCTCTCAAAGTAGAGGCGGCGTATCGTAACTACTATACGTTACGCCTGCTTAAAATTACGCTGATCTTCGTGAATCTGGCCCATTAAGTGTATCTCAATTTGAGAATACACTTAAACATACGACGGCGCAGATTCAGAGTTACGACAGCGTATCTACTGACTTAACTCTTTGTGAATCTAGCTATAAAGCTGAATTACAGGCTTAATAGCCAAATACAGGGTTGGAATAAAAACTTGAGTAGTGGTTTATCTGCTTAAGAATTTGCAGTGTTTGGTCAGTCCTGAGTTTCACACAGCCCTGCCATACAGCAAAATTGTGACTTCCCTCCCCCCCCCCCCCCCCTTTAATTGGAAAATGAATGAGAAACAGTTCATCAATAGGATTATAACTACATTTATTGCAGCTCACCTTTTTTTTTTTTTTTTTTTTTTTATTAAATTTTCAAAATTACAAGCATATATTGTCAATAAACATAGACATTATAAATAGTAGCAGTTAAAGAGAACACAAGTTAGATATTTACATCAAGCTCCAGTGTTTTTTAGAAGGTAACAACAAAAGAAAAAAAACAGTAATTTGAGTTTAACATATGTTGACCATTATCTGGAGACTTGCTAAAATATATGCTTAGTGTTGAATTTAGTAATTAAAAACCAGATATAGTAATATATTAACAGTGTAAGGTAATATGAGAATACATAAAAAAAAAATTAAGGGTCATAATTTCTAGACCTTGTATAATGTTGGGGTAATATATAATGAAGATAAACAGGGATTTATTGTATAGACATTAGGTTTGTACTGTTTCAATGGAGCTCTAGCAGCTCACCTTTTATATATGTTTTTCTCTGGATCTTACAGCAAGGAAAAATACTACCTAGTTCTCTTTGTAATTGGAGGGGGGCGGAGTTGTGCTTATCATAATGAGCCTGATCTGTACTGTGCAGGTAGATATTATCTCATCAGTTGTACTGGATTTGAATGCTGTCTATCTTAACAAAAGGTTAAAGGTTTTGGAGCTGGGCTTCTTCTTTGTATGTTAATAGGAACTGGACTCAGCCAGCCCCAGCCCAGCTATTGGGGCAGATCACACTGAACTGGCTGAAAAATTCTTGCAGTCAGCCATGACACCTTCTCTTTAGAAACATCTAAAAGATAAGAAATGTTAAAAAAATGTTTAGGCATCCTGTGTAATTAACATATAGTGGGTTTTTTTTCAATTTTGACTGCAAAATTGAAAATATGTTTTAGGGCAACAAAAAACGATACAAAATGGTTGCAGAAAAATGTTACAATCTGGTCATGAGTCCCACCTCCCTTTCTTTCTCCAACATTTTTATGTGTCTATCACATTTAATTCAACTACAAACTTTAGGACATGCAGATTCCCTAATGGAGTTATATATTGTAGCGATGACTGAGAAGGAAGTTGTCTCAAACTTTTGTAGGACACTGGATGAGAAGTAACCATGTAGCCAGAGGTTAGGTTCCCCCATGATTGGGAAATATGACAGAGTTGTGTATTTTCCCAGGGGGGTGTTCAGGTAGTCCTTCTCTATAGAGCTGAGGAACGGAATTCTGGTCCTTCATGAAGAGCAAGTTTCCCAAGGAGAAATTGTCTTTATAATGGCTTGTAATACAACACGCAGAAAAAGCCAGCACTCTATGAAAACCTCTGCAAATTATTGAGATTGCATCAACAATCTAGTGAAAACACATTTTTTAAAAGTGTAACTACACTCTACTTGAGTACCAAAAACAGTATTTAATTCATTTTTATTAATAGCAAAATCATTTATCTATGAATGTCTCCATGCTTTATTTTACTGAGAAATAACTATGCAGAACAACACCTAACATTTTTGCATGTGGTCATCTTGGGTAAGGGCAGATGATTCATGTAGCATTCACTTCCTGGAATCCGTCTGCCTTTAGCTCAGGCGTGCAGGCAGGTGAGTGTGCTTAGCTGAGAACCCCCCCCCCCCCCCCCCCACACACACACAAACACACACTTCCCCCTTTAGGCCTGGAAACCAGAAAGTAACTGAATAAATAAATATATATATATATATATATATATATATATATATATATATATATACAGTATATATACGGTATATATACCGTATTTATCTTCATATAACGTGCCCCATCGTATAGCGCGCACCCCCAACCTGGAAGGGAAATTTCAGGGGAAAAAGAAAATACTCACAGTTTGAATGCCCCTCGTCTGTGTTTTGCCCGGCATCCATCGGCGGCCTTGTCCGGTCCGGCGTCCGTCTGCGGCCCTGGTGGTGTCCTCCCCGCTTCTCCCGTGCTGTTTCTGAGTCGATCCCTGATTCCCGCGCTGTGTTTGAATGTCGCCGCCGAATATACCAAGCGCAGTACACTCGGGTACACTCGGCCAGGCTCGGCTCCCCTTGCGGCCAAGCCCTGTGCCGCACAGGGCCTGACCGCGAGGGGAGCCGAGCCTGGCCGAGTGTACCTGAGTGTACTGCGCTCGGTATATGTCAGCGGCGGCGTTCAAACACAGAGCGGGAAGCGGGGATCGGCGTATATCGCGCACCCACGATTTTCCCCTTTATTAAGGGGAAAAAAGTGCGCAGTATACGCCGATAAATACAGTATATATATATGACGTAAATTATGTAAATATAATATACACTATGGGGAAGATCCACAGAGATCTGCACCCGCGCAGCGTATTAGAGATACGCTACGCCGCCATACCTTACCTGGCTTTAGTTTGAATTCTTAAAGATTTTGCGTCGTAAGTTACGGCGGCGTAGTCTATCCCTGGCGGCGTAACGGCAAATCAGCGATTAGGGGGCGTGTTTGATTTAAATGAAGCGCGTCCCCGCTCTGAATGAACTGCGCATGCGCCGTCCCTAAATTTCCCGCCGTGCATTGTGCTAAATGACGTCGCAAGGATGTCATTTTTTTTAACATAGACGTGAATTACGTCCATCCCGATTCACGGACGACTTACGCAAAAGAATAAAAAAATTCAAAATAAACGCGGGAACGACGGCCCTACTTAACATGGCAGGTCTAACTATACGCGACGAAATACCAGCTTTAACTATATGCCGGAAAAAGCCGACTAGAGACGCCGTAAAAAAATGCGCCGGCCGCTCGTACGTTCATGGATCGTCGGAAATATCTAATTTGCATACCCGATGAGGAAAACGACGTGAACGCCACCCAGCGGACGCCGAAGAATTGCATCTTAGATCCGAAGGCGTACGAAGACGTACACCTGTCGGATCTAACCCAGATGCCATCGTATCTTGTTTTGAGGATTCAAAACAACGATACAACGCGGGTAATTTGAAAGTACGCCAGCGTACTCGCTCTGTGGATCTACCCCTATATTGTCAAAAGTATTGGGATGCTTGCCTTTACACGCACATGAAATTGAATGGCATCTCAGTCTTAGTCCATGAGGTTCAATAATGAGTTGGCTCACCCTTTGCAGCTATAACAGCTTCAACTCTTCTGGGAAGGATGTCCACAAGGTTTAAGGCCTCGTACAGACGACCGGATCTATCCGCTGGGATTGATCCGCGGATCAGTTCCAGCAGATAGATCCGGTCATGTGTACGTCCGAGCGGACATTTCCCGGCGGATAAAAATCCAGCTGACGGATTCCCAGTGGATAAAAATTTCTTAGCATGCTAAGAAATCTATCCGCTGGAATCCAGTCCAGCGGACTGATCCAGTCGTCTGTACAGACTCACCGGATCAGTCCGTCCACTCCCCTCCCTCGCATGCGTCGTAATGATTCGACGCATGCGTGGAAGTATTTACCTTCCAGCGTCGCGCACATCGCCGCGTCATCGTCGCGGCGACGGCGCGACACGTCACCGCGGATGTATTCTGCGCGGATTTCGATCTGATGGTGTGTACAGCCATCAGATCCAAATCCGCCAGAGGATTTATCCGCTGGAAACGGTCCGGCGGACCGTTTCCAGCGGATATCCTCTCGTGTGTATGGGGCCTAAGAGTGTGTCTATAGGAATGTTTGACCATTCTTCTAGAAGCGCATTTGTGAGGTCCTATTCATCCCAAATCCCAAAGGTGTTCTATCGGGTTGAGGTCAGGACTCTTTCCTGGCCAGTCAAGTTCCTCCACCCCAAACTCATACATCCATGTCTTTATGGACCTTACTTTGTGCAATGATGCACAGTCATTTTGGAACAGGAAGGGGGCCATCCCCAAATTGTTGCCACAAAGTTGGGAGCATGAAATTGTCCAAAATGTCTTGGTATGCTGACACCTTAAGAGTTCCTTCACTGGACCCAAGGGGCCAAACCCAACCCCTGAAAAATTATCCCTCCTCCCCCAAATGATTTGGACCAGTGCACATTTGTTGGTTTTGATTTGGCAATATAGTGTACAGTACCTTCCAATCTATTTACTAATGCTAGCAGCATAAGGATTACCAATAGTCAATGTTGATTGAGAGAGTGAAGTTCTGCTTTAAAGCGGGAGTTCACCCGAAAAAAAAAATTCAACATTATATTGGGCCTAATTACGGGAAGCAGAATCGGGTGTTTTGTTTAAAATCAATGCAGTACTTACCGTTTTAGAGATAGATGTTCTCCCCCGCTTCCGGGTATGGTCTTTGGGACTGGGCGTTCCTATTTGATTGACAGCCTTCCGACGGTCGCATACAGCGCGTCACGAGTTGCTGAACATCGGTGCGGCTCTATATGACGCCTGCGCACTGACGTTCGGCTACTTTTGGAAACCGGTGACGCGCTGTATGCGACGGTCGGAAGGCTGTCAATCAAATAGGAACGCCCAGTCCCACAGCCCATACCCGGAAGCCACGGAGAACATCGATCTCTAAAACGGTAAGTACTGCACTGATTTTAAACAAAACACCCGATTCTGCTTCCCGTAATTAGGCCCAATCTAATGTTAAAAATAGATTTTTTGGGTGAACCTCCACTTTAAATACACCAATTAGAGCTCACACGGAGAGCTGGAATTTTTTACATTTTCAACATGTTGAGCTATATTACATTATTATCAATAGCTGCGCACTTCGAGAGTCTGGTGCTTTGTTTGCCAATTGAAATACAGGACAATTTTTTTAATACTTTGGAAGAAACCAAGTATTGCACTATTGCATGCATGCGAATGGTTCCGTAAAAAAAATATTATTGTAGAACAATTAGCATTTTTGTGGACTTCAATTGATTCTTATAAGGAATAAACAGAATGATTTTGATCATTGTTGTTGCCTTTGCAAAATGTCTCCTAAGTGGAAACTCTCAAATGCAATCAGTAAACTGTTTAGGTTAAATAATAAAAAAAAAAAGATAATTTTTTGTTAAGAGGGGGTGTACTTAGAGCCGGTTCACACAGGTGCAGCATGACTTTCCGAGCTACACAGCAAGGTGATCTGCCCATGACTTCAGAGGCGACTTTCAAAATGATTTCTGTATTGAAGTCAATGCAAGTCGCCCCAAAGTACTGTAGTACAGGAACCTTTTTCTAAGTCGGAGCGACTTGAGTCGCTCCTATTAGAACGATTCCATAGTACAGAGCAAAGGGTGACTTGTCAGGCGGCTAAGTCGCCTGACGAGTCGTGTCTTTGTGAACCGGCTCTTAGGGAATTTTTTTTTTCCAATTAGTACTTTGTCTTTGTGTTTCTATGTCTATTTGATTGTGTACTATTGTTTTATTTATTTCAATTCTTTCTAATTTTTTTCTGTGAAAAAAGTTAAGTAATCAGGCCAATAAGGAGGGGCTGTTTTGGGGCAAAATAGCAGGTTCAAGATAGCTGAAGGGAGCTGCCATAACCCTCAGAAGCCATTTAAAGCCCACTGCATCCTTAAAAACCATCACACAATCTAACCCAAGTATGGGATGGTGTGGACCTGATCTTCTTTGATAGAAATTGTTAGTTCCTCCCCATAAAGTCTGGATAGAGAGATAGGTGGTTATTTTCTGTTCCAAGTTGGAGAGGCACTAGTGTAGGATGAAAATCAGGGTGAGGTCAATGATGGTAGAGGACGGCATTCTGAAATAGTACAATGTCTGATGTGTGGCATGGAAATTTGTGCCCCCCCCCCCCCCCCGTCTTCAGCAGTTCTGAGTTGCTAGTGAAGCGCATTCAAAGTACTGATGCAAGAAGAGTTTTCTCTCTCTTAGGATGCCGTCTCATAACCCCATAGTATCCCCATGATACATATTTATATATTTACTGACTTTTATACCTTGCGTTAGCACTAGTGTTGCTCACGAATATTCGCATTGCGAATATTCGACTCGAATATAGCATATTCGAGAAATCGCGCTATATTTCGAATTTCGCGGTGAATATTCGCAATTCCGAATATTCGCATTTTTTCAATTTGATTTTTAAAACAGATCACTTCCTATCGACGTCTAAAAGCATTGCTGGTATGATTAGAGACCCTGGGCCGAGTAGCTAAGCTGAGGCGATCCTTTTATGTTGCCAAATTGAAAAAAAAAAAATTGCGATTTTTCGCTATTGCGAATGCGAAAATGATTGCGAATTTTCGATAACTGTGGTAGGAGAACTCTGATTGTCTCTGATGCAAAAGGGGGGGGCTTTGTGTATGTGTATGTTATGAATATTTGTATGTTTGATATTATTATTTTTTGTAAGAAGGAAAAAATTGCGCATACCTTGGAGAGGGGAGAATACAGCAGCAACTCAAAAATGTTATACAACATAAATTAATACAAGACAGAAAATGGAGTCGCTCTACAAGAATAAAAAATATGTCTAGTGACAAGACATGTGGGCAAATTATAAAATAAGCAAGCGCAAATAACTTGTGAAATACACAGTGAAACAAATATATAAAGAAATATAGTCCCAATAATAGAAAAATAATCTTTCATAAAAATGTCTTTGATATGTGAAGTGAAAAAAAGTCCAAAGCATGCAGCATGAACGTGTTCAATCTTCAAGGTGTTTGATTGACAAATGGCTGTGACAGATGGATAGAGTAAAGAATCACCACCAATGCAAAACACTTTTTATTTTCTATTGTAATATATCACGAATATTCTGAGCCAATCAGAGTGCTCCTTCCGCATTTGCCGAATATTCGCAATTATTTTGTATTGTAAAATATCAAGAATATTCTGAGCCAATCAGAGTGCTCCTTCTGCATTTGCCGAATATTCGCAATTATTTTGTATTGTAAAATATCAAGAATATTCTGAGCCAATCAGAGTGCTCCTTCCGCATTTGCCGAATATTCGCAATTATTTTGTATTGTAAAATATCACGAATATTCTGAGCCAATCAGAGTGCTCCTACAGCATTTCTCGAAATTGCGCAATAAATATCGCATTCGCATGTTGCGATATTTCGATAAAATATCACGAATATTCTGAGCCAATCAGAGCGCTCCTCCAGCATTTCTCGAAATTGCGCAATAAATATCGCATTCGCATGTTGCGATATTTCGATAAAATATCACGAATATTCTGAGCCAATCAGAGTGCTCCTACCGCAGTTATCAAAAAATCGCAATTATTTTCGCATTCGCAATAGCGAAAAATCGCAATCATTTACTTTCGATAAAATATCACGAATATTCGAATTTAGCGAATATATCTCGAATATTCGAATATATATTCGAGATATATCGCGAAATCGAATATGGCATATTCTGCTCAACACTAGTTAGCACAACACTGAATTTTTACTGCCAAGGATTAAAAGTGAAAAAAAGAACTCCATCGTGACATTATTTCAGTTTTCTCTACATTCTGCACATCCTAACTTCAACCTCATTATTTTAATATCCCTTTTTCTCATTTATTAGACTCTTGTAAATTAGGTGGGAAACACAACAAGATAATAAAAATAAATTACCCATTTAAAAAAAAGCACCAAACTCAAAGTGCCAAAACTATATTTATAGCTTTATTGCCTTTGGGTAATATTCCTATCATGCTCAATTTTTCAAAAAGCCAATTAGAAAACATGGGAGATTCCGAAATCTCAGCAGCTATAACATTTTAATAAATGGCCCTGTTTGTATTTTTTTTTTGCTCCCATTGCACAGTGTGAAATTAATGTACCAGTTCCCCAATACATAATCAGCTTAATAAGTAAGAATTAATAAGAATGTTATAGCATACCTAAGGTGATCCTTTGTGTACTTACACTTATTAAACTATTCCATGTATTAAAGAAAAGTACTCTAGTAACATAAGTAACATCAAGCATTATCATACAGCAAATAGACAATAGAAGTTTTGTAAAAAGAAAGTAATATATTGTATATCATATAGGTCACTTAAAGAGACCCTTTTGGCCAGACTATTAATTTCAACAACAATCCTCTCATAAAATTACATTTGTGTTTAATGAGTTTTATGCATGTTATTTAGCTGTAAAACCCTCCCTTATGTACTGTAGACATCCAAGATGTCTGAGACTGCTACTGGAAGGAATATCAGCAGCCCCAACAGACTTACTCAAGTCACACTCTATAGTATTCATATTCGCTCCTTCCCCAACAACTACATAAAGAGCTATTTAAGGGGGGTGAATGGATGGTCAAAAGGGCTGGGCCAGCTAAGGGAGTATTTGGAGACTCCAAGAGAGGAGAGGGCTATGACACGGCAGTAGATAGGGGATAATGCAAGGAATTGACTCATCTTAGTACGTTGCAAGTGAATAAATATTGTTAAAGGGGTTGTAAAGGTAAATGTTTTTTTCACCTTAATGCATTCTATGCATTAAGGTGAAACAACATCCGACAATACCGCCCCCCCCAGCCCCCCCTTGTTATACTTACCTGACCCCTCGAAAGTCCCGTGCTCGCCCCCTACATCCTCTTCGCTGCTCAGCCTGGCCCTTGATTGGTTACAGTGGATGGATTGAAAGCAGCACAGGCATTGGCTCGCGCTGCTGTCAATCACATCCAATGACGCGGGGGGGTGGGAACAAGTGATACAGTGAGCGCCTATGGCTGTCGGCTATATCACGGGAGCGTGCCCGCAAGAACTCAACACCATGCGAGCACACTCGCATGAAGGTGTTGAGTCCTTGCGGGGGGAGCCGAAACAGCCGCCGAGGGACCCCAGAAGACCAGGTTCAGGGCCACTCTGTGTAAACATGTTTGTTATTTAAAAAAAAATAAAAAAAAAAAATATATATATATATATATATATATATATATATATATATATATATATCTTTAGTGATCCTTTAATGAAAGGGAAAGAAGTTACAAGTAAGTATTTATTATTACATTGTTGGTGCTTTTAACTGACATTTTTTAATTGGTGATATGTTGTTTTCAAAGTGTAACTGGGCAAAATAAAACATTACATATACAGTATGATGCCATCTGTAATTAGTATTAACAAAGCATTCTCTGTTTCTTTTAATCCTCCTTTTTTTAAGAGTATTTATTGAAAGAATCATGTAAAAAAGCCCCCTTGTGTTTTGTAATCTAATATACAAACTACAAATACGAATATGTAACTTTACATAGAATAAGCTTGTGTAAGGGGAACTTTCTTTGTTTTGTAACTGAATAAAAGCTTAGGCACGAGCTACAATAAATCTGTCACCTTATGAATGCACAACCTGCCTCTCGTATCTCATTCGGAGCCTCCAGATATCGGAAGGGGGCCTGTTGGTGTACCTACAAGAAGGGTGGTCATCAAGAATAACTACTATTTCCTTTCATTTATTATCTGGTGGGCCCCCCAGGAGACCATTTATTTTTCTACTTCCTGTAACTGGGTGATGACCTTTGTAGGTCCACATTTAAATCTCAGGGCAGCTATGCCATCTTGGGGACAGGGCCATCTTAGATGGGCATTTAGCTTTAAATTAACTTTAAAGCGGTATTATAATCACTTTGGCTCCTGAAATGCAGTGTTCCCAAACTCCTTGCCCGACATATTGGAAAGGTCGTCTTCCAGATCTCGATCATCAGGCACTGTCATTGGCAGGACGGGGTGATGTCGCTTCCGTGCATGCGTGGGAGTTTAGTCAGAATTTTCCAAATTTGTACAGTGAGCTGAAAGTGTGCAGCTCACTGTACATTGGCGGACAGGCAGGTGAGTAACTTTATTGCAGAAGAAACAAAGCATGTATCTTTAAATTCCTGCCTGTTCATCCATTTAGAATTTTGACCTAAAGTTCCACTTTACGTAAGAAACAAAAAATGAAACCCAACTTTAGCTAATACTTTTAAAGTGGTTCTAAAAGCTCAAGGATTTTTACCTTTATACATTCTCTCCATGAAGGTAAAAACCCTTCTTGCTGCTTGCTATGGGGGCACTCGTCGGGAGAGAGGGGCCAAGAGCATCACTGCACAGAGCAGGTAAGAATGACATGCTGGTTATTTTTTTTTAAAAACAGCATTAAATATCCCTTTAAATTGGTAGTAAACTCAGTTCTACCACTTCTACCACAGGCAGGAATAAAGAAAAGGCTTACATGTAGGTATTGTGAATATCTCCTAAACTTGGGAGATATTCAGAGTGCATGCAGCCAGTGAAATAACCAGAGCATTCGCTCTGAAGATCCGGCATACAGTGCTGGACTTTCAGAGCCCATGCAGTAAATGGTGGCTCCTGCGTGCATGCGCGGGAGTGACGTCATTGTGCCCCCAGCCACTCATTTAGCCGGAGGACGCAAACCCGAAAGGAAGACCGGGAAAGATGTCAGCCCTCTAAGCGGAGATAGCGTGGCACTGGAGGGCTTCGTTCTAAGGCAGTGGTTCTCAACTTGGGGGTCAAATGATGATTTGCCAGGGGTCACCAAATACAGCCTTTTCGCAGCCGCCCAGCAGGGCAGTCCCTGGATCCTGTGGCATGGCTGTGGGGCAGGCAGAGACTAGAGGTCAGCTGACTGGTGAGAAATGTGAAGTGTGAGGGGCTGGAGGAGACCCTATTTTCTGATTTCGGCATAGGTGTCACTGCTGTAAGACACCAGAGCTGGAGAATACATGGAAGGGAGAGGAAAAGAGGGAGAGAAAGAACAAGAAAGATGGCTAGAGAGAGGGATATTGAAAAAAAAAAAAAGAACTTAAGATAGAGATAAAGGAAAAAAAGAAGAACATAGATAGAGTGGTACATCCTAAAAGGTACCACAAGGGGTTTTAATACTGTACGAGTGGAAGGGACTCAGGGAGCCCTGAATGTCTGTGGGTTAGGGGGGCAAATTAATTGTCTTGCCTTGGGTGCTGACAACCCACGCTATGGAAATTCTACTGTTAGGGGTCCCCACAAACTTGGGAAAAATTAATCAAGGGGTCACGACACTAGAATGGTTGAGAACCACTGTTCTAAGGTAAGCCTTGCTGGGAATTTTTTTCCCAACAACTGCGGTTTTACTACCGCTTTAAGCTGTTAAAGCAACATGTTTCTTTTTTTGTTTGGGAAAAAAGACTCTAACTCCTCCCCCCTTCCAGCAGAGTAATTATTTGTCCCAACTCTATACCTGTAACTGTGTATAATGTCACTTCTGGGTTCAGGTGCCACTGTGACCAGGGAAGAAATGAATGGAGCGTGATCTGAACTCCATTAGCTTCCATGGAGAGCAAACTGCTCTCCTTTAACTTCAATGGAGAGGAGAGGAGATAATGCATCAGAAGTTTAGCAGATCTTTGATGTCTCATTAAAGAGAATCTGTCACAAGAACATTATTTCACATAGAGGACTTTTGGTCCTATATGCAATGTAAATAAAGTTTTAGTGAAAAAAAGTGTAACAAAAATTAGGTTACACCCAAGCACGTTAAACTCTTTCCAAAAACAATTTTTACCTCCCAACGTCCATGCACATACCAATGTGGACACATACTTCAGGGGCACCTACATATGAAAACATCGCTTACACTCCACACCACACATGTCAGAGTGAAAGTAAAAATTCTAGGGCCATTATTCATGGTTAAAGTGTGTGTAACCCTTATAGCAGATTAAACAACACAGTGCTTGTGCTGTCTAAGCTGCCCATTTCTAAACTGTATAAAACGTGGCTGATCCTGCCACTTCCTGTGTCCCCTTCTGTGAGCTGACCACGATAATCATGGCTGCTGAGCCCTGACTTCCATGGTCAATTTGCATGCCTTCGTCATCATGCAGCTCTCCTCTCTCCCCCTTACCCCTCCCTCCCTGCTTGTCAGCTCCGGTGTCTCTGACTGCCCCCCCCCCCTTCCTGCCGCTATTAGTAGAAATAACATGTTAGAAATTGTCACTGGCAGCCACTCTATTATATGTAGTCATAACACACAGGGTTAGTGTTTATTAAAACTAAGCTTATAAATACTTTTTTAGAGCTATCTTTAGGCCGGTCACATGACTTCCGGTCGGTCTCCTACTCTGATCCCTGGGACGCTGCAGGAGAGGCTGAGATCCCCCTCTGACATCAGCCGGGGAGATCACGTGGCCGCTCAGCCCCTCCTGCTGTAGCCCGGGGATCGGAGTAGGAGACCAAATGGGAGTCACATAACCGGCCTGAAGATAGCTCTAAAAAAGGTATTTACAAGCTTTGTTTTAAAGAAACACTAACCCTGTGTGCTGACTAGTTGTAATAGAGAGGCTGCCAGTGATTTACATGTTTGTGGTAACAACCACTTCAACTCTAAAGCAATGATCTGTAGGGATTTTTAAAGTGTCGCCTATGGAGAATACAGGGTACTAAAGTTCATTAATGTGTTATTGTAATACACAATTTTAAGACTCAAGATGTTTCCCTGTATGCTTTCAGAAAATATATATTGCTTAGAGGTTTTAACTAATCTTCAGGCCTAAAATGATTTTTTTTAAATACGTGTGCAAAAAAAAACAGTAAAAGGGTCAATTCCCTCTCACCATAACTCTCATTGTTATGATATCTCATCATCTGTAAGGAGCTTTATTCTGATTTCTACTTGCTAACACAAGAAAATTTGAATAGTGAAAACAGCAAAGAAAAAAAAGAAAACATAAATGATATACATTTGTTCAGTATATTTATATGCTATACATATAGAAACATATGCTTCAGTCATTTGTAATTTTTCCCAATCCTGAAATAAAAATTCTTGGCACTTTTACATGTCCTTTTTTATTTTAACAGTCTGGCTGATATGTTCATCCCGGATTTAGTCAGCATAATTTTCTTTAAAGTTTGTTCTGAAATAAATTCTCCTACCCTGCAAGTGTACGAGAAAGCTTTATAGGAATTAGGGTGCTCTGCTGGGTATACTTGTGTCTGTTCCAGGCTTACAAACATGTCAGAGCCTGATCCCATCAACAGCCAAGAGGAAAATGGATCAGATTTTACACTCCAAGCAAACACCTTATTTATAGAGGCCAGCCATTTCTGTAGAGGAGAACAGAATGAACATTCAACTTGTAGCCGCTCAGATCCCTGGGACTTGAAGGGTTAACCATCTATTGTTAGGGTCTTTTCACACCATAATGCACATAAACCTCAATGCAAAGCATCAAAAATGCAAGGGTATTGATCTGTATTTAGCATGCACCTTTGCGCTCATCGCCTTGTGTTACCTTCAGTTTTTATGCACTTTGGCATGTGATTTCATGTCATCCGTGTCAATTTATTTTTTATATCTTCACTTCCAGTTGCTTTGCATTGTATTTAGATGCATAAATGTACTTTGCATTGTGTTAAAATTTAAGATTTTAACACAATGCACATGTACACAACAATGGAGTGGAAAAACAGAGGTGTGAACAAAGTGGCACATGGTTTGAATAAACCTTTAAGGCCCCGTACACACGGTCGGTTTGGTCCGATGAGAATGAACCGAAGTTAATTTTCATCGGACCAAACCGACCGTGTGTATAGGCTATCGGTCTGTTTTCCTTCGGTCCAAAATTTCTAAACATGCTTCAAAACCGAACCGATGGACCGCTGCCCCATCGGACCAAACCAATGGTTAGTACAGAAAAGCATCGGTTCAAAACCCGCGCATGCTCAGAATCAAGTCGACGCATGCTTGGAAGCATTGAACTTCGTTTTATTTAGCACGTCGTGTGTTTGACGTCACCGCATTCTGGCCCGCTCGGATTTTGGACTGATGGTGTGTACACATATCAGACCGTACGGCCACTTCAGAGGTGAACCGCTGAAAACGGTCCGACGGGCCAGTCTCATGGGTTTGGTCCGACCGTGTGTACGGGGCCTAACTGTCCAGCCCTGTCATCCCTTTAAGTGGGTTTGTATGCCTGTGGGGGGGGGGGGTTCTGGACAGACTGTTGATCACATGACCACTGTGATCAGCTGTCACAGTGGTCACATGATCGGGAGCCCGTTCCACCAGCTCCCGAGCATTACTAGAGACCGAAAGCTGTCTATGAACTTGGCCACTATGCTAGAGAGTATTTATGCCCAAGGGTGGGGCAAACTGTTGATCACATGACCACTGTGATCAGACGTCAAAGTGTTCACATGATCAGGAGCCTGTTCCATTGCTAGAGACTGAGAGTTGTCTATGACAGCTTGGTCACTATGCAAGAGGTGAGCAGTAAACACATTCTGAGCATGGAGACCTCGGCCTTCCATGGACACATATGTATGGTGTGTGGGCTTTAAGCCCACCCTGTTTGCTACCACCACCACCCATATGCTATATGTGGGCAACTAGAGGTTTAAGTAGATGTAGTACCCTTGGGTCTTTTTCAGTAGTTCTCCCACAGCCAGGCACACAGTCACTCCGTTGGCTCAATGAACAGTCTAGGTGTATGCTGTTCTGATGCTTTATTGCAGAACTTGAACTTGATTAGTAGTAGGGTAACTGTTGGATACTCCAGAAACTTAATGACTCTAATCTTCCTCCTATAATTCTGAGCAGAGTCCTTACGCAAGTAATCAGTGGACTAAGCTGTACAGGGACAACAAGCATGTCTTAATTGAGCACTGCTGACTTTAGCACCTGAGGTGTTATGAAGCCTCGGGCCAGCCGGCTCCGAGACCATTAACAGCTCGCAAATACCTGAGGCCAGGAGGGCCATCAGGTCAGGATCGGAAGACCCCGCCAAAACGGTGTCCGCTCCTTAATTACCCTCTCCCAGAATGCACAGCTAGTTGACCACGCCCCCTGGGCTTTTGGGAAAGAGATACCCAATGCACCCAGCCTGCTGCCTTTCCAACCTTGACCTGCGGTGGCAGCGACATCCACAGCCAAGGGTAAAATCATGCAACCCAGCTAAACCGAAACAGAACTATTAATTTAGCATAATCCTTCTAAGCCAAACTACAGCTCAGACAACTATAATTTAACGCGTAGCACCCCCTCAATGGGAGCAAGGCGCTACACATACAATGCATTAAGATGAACAAAAAAAATTCTGACTTTACAACCACTGCATTCTGTGCATTAAGGCAAAAAAAAATCTCCCCAGCCCCTCATTATACTTACTTATGTCCCATCTCGATCAAGCGATGTGCATGAGAGCTAGGGCTCTCCCGGGTCTCTCTCCTCTCTGGCTCACACAAAAGGGGGAATCACAGCCAGTGAGCAAATGAGAAGAGAGCAGGGGCGGAGCCGAGCCACGCTCTGTGTGAGTGAATAGACAATGTGCATTCACAGAAACATGGCACGGGAGTGCCCCCATAGCAAGTGGCTTGCTATTGGAGGCACTCAGCAGGGTAGAGGATGCAGGATCACCGGCGAGGGACCCAAAAAGAAGAGGATTGGGGCTGCTCTGTGTAAAATCTTTGCACAGAGAAGGTATGCATAACATGTTTGAACCTTCAGAACAGGGATCCTCAAACTACGGCCCTCCAGCTGTTGCGGAACTACACATCCCATGAGGCATTGTAAAACTCTGACATTTACAGACATGACTAGGCATGATGGGAATTGTAGTTCCTGAACAGCTGGAGGGCCGTAGTTTGAAGACCCCTGCTTTAGAATCACTATAATTGTCATGTTTATGAAAATTGCCCAGCGTTTCCTCAAACGAGCTGCCGGAGGTCAGTAAAAGTAGAAGGTTGAGCTATGGTTATACCCCTCCTCAACTGCACACCTAAACAAGGAAATGCAGCTGCTCAGGACTGCCATGGTAAAAATGAAATGTCACATTTGGTGGGCAGCATCATTGCAGAATGCTGTTAAATAGGGCATATACAATTGCCTTCAGTGGGATCAGGAAGCTATTAATTTTCCCCTGTTGGAGCAAATTGGACCATTAGGGTGCATTTTTGCCTTCCTCTGGATTAACTGTGGATATAGGATTGTGTACTGCAGGGATAAACAATTAGTGGACTTCCAGCTGTTGCAGAACTACAAGTTCCATGAGGTATAGCAAGATTCTGACAGCCACAAGAATGACACCCAGAGGCAGAGGCATGGTGGGACTTTTGCAACAGCTGGATCCCTGGTGTACTGTATTTGGGGGTCTTCTATATATTTTTTTTTTTTATTTATTTGTTTCTTCTGTTGGTTCTGAGCATACCCCCCAAACGAAGTTGTTGAGCAGGGGGGGGGGGGTCCGCGGATCAAAGTTGTTGAGCGGGGGGGGGGAATTCCGTGGATCGGAGTTGTTGAGCGTGGGGGGGGGGGGGCGCAGATCAAAGTTGTTGAGCGGGCGGGTTCCGTGGATCTGAGTTGTTGAGCGGGGGGGGGGGACAATAGCACTGCTCGCGGCGGGATGGATTTAACGCGAATCGCGGGACATTCTAGCGAAATCCGGGACGGTTGGGAGGTATGGGAACGGCATTTTAAGGGTTCAAGCAGGCAGTAAAGAGGCAAGATATCACCTCCTCACCACTCATCAAATGGCATTGATAGCCGCACATCTTAACAAGCCCAAACAGATTTCAAGGAACCATCAAACCAGCATAAAACCACGCAACTAGTTTTGTGCGTGAACGATTTTCATTTGGAAGTTAGTGACACCTGCGGTGTTGACATTTAAAATCGTTTAACTTTCTACCCTACAAAGTAAAAAAAATATTGAACGGCATTAATATATCATCACAAAGTAGGTCCGTAATATGCAGTATGTAGCTGATTCGAAATTCACACTGCGGGGGGTTATTGTCATCATACAATGGATCCACATAGGCTTCCCGTGGTTTAAAAACTGTCAGGATTAATATCATGGTTATTGTAAGCAGCTTTCAATGAGATTTTATATATATATATATATATATATATATATATATATATATATATAAATTGTATCTTGTTTTTTGTAGAGTACTATTATTATTTCCTTTTTATACATAGGCCACCATTATCTCAGTGGGGCACTGATACACCTAAGGGATAATGTACGCGGGCTCCAGACTCAGAAATAAGTCAAACGCGGGGAAATAAATTACATCTGAGATCAGTCTGAGCTAAGTTTAAGTTCACTTTCAGGTCAGATTGAGATTATTTCGGACACACTTGAGATGCATTCACAATGACTCGTATTAAGGGCATATGTTACTTATCCCACAATGTCATAGGCGGACACTCAATGCTACTAATTTGTGTTGTTTGTGCTTTGTTAAAATTCAACAAAAACTTTAAAACAAATTTAACTAGTGGGGACATTGATAGCAATACAAAATTGACTGAGGGTCTAACCCCCCCCCCTTTTTTTTTTTACCTTAGATACACTTTGAGCCAAACAAGTAAGGCACATTTATTTGAATACGTATGAAAAGGTTACCATTGCTTAAAGTGACCCTGGTGAAAAGTTATTATTAAATCTCTCTGTAAACGAGGGCAGGAAATATTCACTTTTCCTGGTGCCTGTGCTGCTCTCCATTCAAAAGTTCCAGGGATGTTGATCTCCTGGGTCTCCCACAGCTGAGCAGATCTATTGGGTGTTTCCTACTGCTCTTACAGTACAACTCTAGTCTGCAGTGGCCTAAAGTGTCGCTAAATCCTGTTTAAAAAAAAAAAAATCTATTCAAGTATGTACTGTAATCCTTCTATTGCTCTCAGTCTCAACAGTTATGCCGCGTACACACTGAATTTATTTATTTATTTCCGAATTTGTGTTGCATACATACGGTCACACAAATGTTGTCTGAAATTCCGAACGTCAACAACGCGGTGACGTACAACACTAAGACGAGCAGAGAAAAATTAAGTTTAATGATTCCGAGCATGCAAATGATTTTTGTGCGTCGGAATTGCATACAGGCGATCTAATTTTCCGACAAGAACTTTTGCCGTTGGAAAATTTGAGAACCATCTCTCAAACATTTGCTTTCGGAAATTCCGACAGAAAATGTCCAATGTGACCTACACACGGTCGGAATTTCTGACCAAAAGCTCACATCGAACATTTCTTGTCAAAAATTCAGATTGTGTGTATGCCGCATTAGAGGGTGGCTTCATTCATTCTCCATGGTCCCACTGTATGTAGAAATGTAGCCACTCTCTTGTTTACTCCTGAGATCGACTATAGACTATGGAAATTGTAGTGTGCATAGAGCAGTGCACATAACGGCAACTAATGCACTTGCAATGCTACAGTGAACAGCCCCCACAGCCTGTAAAACATTTTTTTAGGTTGCCGGTAAAGTCATGGCTTAATCACCTCTTTGTATTGTTTCCCCCATTCTCCCAGCCACCCATGTGAAAGAGGCCCAAAGTAGAATTTAGAGACATAGGGCTAGATTCAAAAAGAATTTACGCAGGCGTATCGATTGATACACCGTGTAAATTCAAAGCTACGCCGTGGTATCTTCTTTCTGTAGTCAGAAAGCAAGATACGCCGAAATTAGGCTAAGATCCGACTGGTGTAAGTCTCTTACACCGTCGTATCTTAGGGTGCATATTTACGCTGGCCGCTAGGTGGCGCTTCCGTCGATTTCAGCGTAGAATATGTAAATGAGCTGGATACACCGATTCAGAAACTTACGTGCCCCTAGCGGATTTTTTTTTACGTCTGCGTAAGGCTTTTCCGGCGTAACGTTACTCCTGCTATAAGAGGCATAGCCAATGTTAAGTATGGACGTCGTTCCCGCGTCAAATTTTAAAAAATTTACGCTGTTTGCGTAAGTCGTTCGCGAATAGGGATTTGGGTAAATTACGTTCACGTCAAAAGCATTGACTATTTGCTTAGTGATTAGGAGCATGCGCACTGGGATACGTTCACGGACGGCGCATGCGCCGTTCGTTAGAGACGTCATTTACATGGGGTCATGTTTTATTTACATAAAACACGCCCACCTCTTCTCAATTTGAATTCGGTGCGCTTACGCCGACAGATTTACGCTACGTCGCCATAACTTAGGGCGCTGGTTCTTTGTGAATCCAGCCCCAGCCTCACTAAGTTACGGCGGCGTAGCGTATCTCAGATACGCTACGCCCGCACAAACTTACGGCGGGCTTTCTGAATCTAGCCCATAGCCAGGGCCCGATTTCCCACAAGGTGAGTTGAACTATTTAATTTTTATATTACAATGTAATGATAGAAAGAATGCATTTCAATCATCCTGACACCATAACAACATGGTGCCGGAATGATTGAAGCACCAACACCAGTCATTGTCTGCGAAAAATGGCTTACCCCCCCTTGCGTCACCCCCCCCACCCATGTGATGATGGGGACGGCGGCATTGAAGGACCCGGCCTTGGGGCGGAAAAGGGAGTAAATCCAGGCCTGCCCATAGCCTGTACTTTGTGGCACCATCATCCATATAAAACGTGAAAAAACAGAAAAGAACAGAAAATAGGACTTTATTGGTTGCCACTTGTAATTGCAAGTATGAAAGAAAGGGTACTCATATATAAAAATACAAAGTTTATTTAAACAATATGTTTAAAATATCATAAAGTTGTAACAAAACCTACTTGGGATTACAAGTGGCAACCGATAAAGTCCTATTTTATGTTCTTTTCTGTTTTTGCAAAGGTACGAGGACACATTACAAGCCCAGCAGCAGAGCCCAGGGGCAGCTGAAGGCTTCCAAAGTGTCTCCTCACCAATTCTAGCAAGCTTAAAAAGATGGTAACTGTGCCAATTTTTTTAACTAGCACATTGAAATGCTTTGCACAGAGCAAACAAAAGAAAAATAATGTGTTGTGGGAGACCCAGGGGATCCACACTTCTGGAAGAACTGGTTTCTTAAGAGATTTTGGGGGAGCAGTTATAGTGATCAGTGTAGTGTTCAGTGACATGGTCACTTGGAAAGGTATAATCTTACTGACATTTCTAGGTTGATGACACCAAAATCTATCTCTGTACCCCTCAGAAAACTCCATCAGTATCCTCATGCATTACTAATTTACTAACAGACATATCAGTATGGACTTCCACAAAACTTCCTCAAACTCCAAAATGGAGGTTCATAATATTTCCTCCTTCGTGTGCCCCTTTCCTCTGACTTCTCCATCATGATCAAAGTCTCAACTATCAACTTGTCCCAACATGCCAAGGTTCTAGGTGTAATCCTAGACTCTAAACTATCCTTCCAGCCCCACATCCAATCACTGTCCAAAGCCGCCTCTTCCTGCGCAACATCTACAAGATATGCCCCTTCCTAACCAACGACACCACAAAGCTTCTAATTTACTCCTTGGTAATCTATTGCCTTGACTACTGCAACTCCCAGCTCATTGGATTACCTTGACATAGACTACCCCCCCCCCCTTCATCCCTTTATAAATGCTGCTGCCAGACTCCTCCTGTCTTACAAACCATTTAGTGTCTGCTACCCCTCTCTGCCAATCCTTTCATTGGCTTCTGCTCACCCAATAAACCAAATTCAAAATACTAATTTACAAAGCCATCCACAACTCAGCCCCAGCTACATCACTTACCGAGTCTCAAAATCCAAACCAAAGCATTCTCTTCATTCCTTTCAAGCCTTCCTGCTCCCTATCTCCCTTGTTACCTCCTCCCATGCTCACCTCCAGAACTTCTTCTGAGCCTCTCCCATCCTATAAATGCATACAGATACTAATATGTATTAGTTTCATTATATACTCTATGTTCTATATTATACTCAAATTAAATTGTGTTCTCTTAAAATTTAGAAGCTCCTGATGAAGCGACATTTCGGTCACAAAATATGTTGAGCCTTTTTTAACCCTTCAAGAAACCGTTTGGAAACACCCAGGAAATACCACTTACTTAGCGTGGGCCTTATTTCTTCATATAACCCCGCAGCAAGTTTATACTGTATTTACCAAATATTTTCTCTGGGAAAAAAAACATTTAGTTTTTTTCTATTTTTCTACTTTTCTATTTTTGTATTTTTACCTTATATGTGTTTTGTGCATATTACATGATACTTTGTGAACTATTAAAAATCTTTTTAAATGTTATATGTGTCTATAAAGTAAATGTTTCCATACATTTTTAATCCAATCAATTATTAGGATGTGTCACTTGTTTACTTTAGGGTGTTTGATTACCACCCCAGGGCATTTGTAATAATTTTATATCCTACCGTATTAAAGTGTATTGTATTTTTAACTGTCTACCCTCAAGTTGTAAAGCGTTGTGTAAACTGCTGGCGCTAAATAAATCCTGTATAATAATAATAATAATAATTATCTGAGAGATGTACAGTACTGGTGTCTGCTGATTTTATCTACCACCAATTGTCTTTTGATTTGGTCTATTCCTTGTGGGGTTTTTTTACTTTTACTTATTAATGTTGGACCTTAATTTATATATATATATATATATATATATATATATATATATATATATATACATATATATATATATATATATATATATATATATATATATATATATATATATATATATATATATATATATATATATATATATATATATATATATAGATATATAGAAATATATTATATAACTTATTTGGGACTTCTGTTTTGTATTTCCATATTTGTGTTACTAATTTTATATACTGCTTCTCAGCACATAAAGCATTAATGTTGTTTGACTTTGATGAAGGTAGCAGAGGCAGTACAGAAACTGCCTATATGCACTGCATCCACGATAAACCATTTTAGTTATTCATGTTGTTTTCCTGGATATATATATATATATATATATATATATATATATATATATATATATATATATATATTTTTTTTTTTTTTTTTTTTTTTTCTTATACTTCATTTTTACGTTGAATTTACGCTGATTTAAATTATGTAACTATCTCTTTCAAGCTGCTAGACTATGCTCTTATTTACTAATTAAGCAGAGAAGCATCCTATTTTTATAAAAGGGTGAGTTTGTCATATTGCTATAAAGTGATCTTAGACCAATTGCAAATCATATTATTCTCATCTTGCAAGTAGATAAATTGTTGAAGCTAGAGGAAGCTGACATGATAGGAAGGGATAGCTGGATGTATTTCAAGTGACTTGCTCAAGCTGTACATGGAGATCTGCAGCCAGCAAAGGGAGGACTTGTGGGAAGTCCATACATGCTAAATATTTGTGAAGCGATAGGTACTTTAATTTACACCGGGCTCAACATTCATTTTATACATTCAAATCAGTCCATGCCCTCAGAGTGCTTACAATCTAAGGTCCCTATCTCACATTCATACATGCACATACTAGGGCAAATTTTGAAAGGGTCCATTTAACCCTGCAAGGGTAAAATTATATGATTATGCTTAGTAGGGGTTGAAGGTTATGATTTGTAAGTATGTGTGTGAATGTGGTGTAGCTACTTATTCTCAGAGGTATCAATACATTTCTTTGGCTCTCTAACCATCATTTTGTTGTCCACATTTGAATCTAAGTATCGTCTACTTCACATGAGGTTATAATATTGTATCTTCTTTTGATCTCTTCTTGCTGACATAAGCAGGGGCCCTTAAGCCCCCAGGTCAAGCATGTCATGTTAAAAATTAGTTTGTGATTAGCTGGAAAGGTCTTTTGACACACCTCTGAAAACCATACTGAAATTTGGCCGCATCTATGATTCTCTTTACACACCTCCATTTACACCCAACACAAAATGATAAGGCTTAACAATGACTCCCTTTCTATTTATCACCTCCTTGGATATCCTCAGCATCACACTAACAGGATTAGCTGTTAAAGCCACTCTTCTAGGTGTTAGTCCTTGGTGATGAACAAAAAGTCAAAAAAATTTAAGCATAAGTGAGTGAGTGTTGCGCTATATAAGTTTCTCACTCACTCACTTATGCTTACATTTTTTTTACTTTAGTCCTTAGTATCCATTCCCTGAGTAAACTTTTTTGCCCTCAGAAGAGATGTGTTTTGTTTTTTCTACTGAAGGCCAAGTAGTTCACCTCCAGTCGGATGCTGGTTGGTAGAGCGTTCCATAGTCTAGGTCCTTGGACTGCAAATCTTCGTTCTCCTTTGCACTTGTATCTGGCTTTGGGTATCTGGAGTAGATTTTGGTTGGTGGATCGCAGAACGCGATTGGGGTTGTGAGCTTTTAGTTTTTCGCATAGATATTGGGGGGCATTTCCTTGAACACACTTATGCGTTAGACAGAGTGCCTTTAAGGTGATTCTGTCTTTTACAGGCAACCAATGAAGGGATCTCAGTGAAGGTGAGATTGATTCCCATGTTTTTTTCCCAGTCACAAGTCGAGCGTCCGTATTTTGAACGACTTGCAGACGAGTGATTTGGTATTTAGGGAGTCCGAGATAGAGGGCATTTGCATAGTCAAGTCTGGAGTTGATAATTGTTCCCACCACGACTGCTATGTCTTCTTTTGGGATAAAGGGAGTGAGTCTGCGTAGTAGGCGCAGCAGATGGTGCGATCCGCTGACTACTGACCCTATTTGTGCATCCATTGTCATTTAGGTGTCGAAAATGACTCAGAGACTTTTGACTTTGGTGCTAGGGGTGATGGTTTTACCCAGAATGGGCGGGGGTGTCCATGTTGTTGCGGGATGATTCTTTCGATTGCCGTGAAACAGGAGAAGGAGAAGGAGAAGTTTTGTTTTCGAACCGTTGAGTTTAAGAAAACTGTTTGTCATCCAATTTTCCAGCATTTGGTGTTCCAAAGGACACCAGCATTAGCGAGGACCCATTTGGACAGTACTGGCACATAAGGTGGCAGTCTAGAACCCTCTATTAAACATAGGAGGGTTTTAGCAATATTATGTGCAGTTGGATATACAATGTACCACCACTGGCAGCCCTGCTGTCTTTGTTGACTATTCTGAAATCCACCCATGCATTACCCTAGGGTGCCCCTGATCTTTTGGGGTGCTATCAATGCCCACAAAACTGGGTCTTATGACACTAAATGGTCAAAGAAACGCTCAAAGACTTCTTACTACTGTTCTAGTTCAATATTTAATAATATTACACTAATAATAATACAATCTGGTTCATTTCAGGACAATTGTCTTAAGTGTATCTCTCTAAGTTAAATGTATCACTGTACTGTATGGTGATATTAAACTAGGAAACTAAAAAAAAAAATGAAGCGAAGGAAACGTTTTGAAAAGAGATATGTAATTAACAATAGGTATTGAATAATTAATATATAATTACATTAACATTCAATTGAAAACAAAATAAATGTAACCACATAAATAAATAAAGGTCTATCTATCTATCTATCTATCTATCTATCTATCTATCTATCTATCTATCTATCTATCTATCTATCTATCTATCTATCTATCTATGTATCTATGTATCTATCTATCTATCTATCTATGTATCTATGTATCTATCTATCCATCTATCTATATATATATATATATATATATATATATATATATATATATATATATATATATATAGATATAATTACATAAAACATGTATAGGTTATCCTTCCCTAGCTGCTACAAAGCTATGATTATTTTTATTTTATTTATTTAAACATTTGCCACTTGGTTTATAATATGTGATGAGTTTATTATGTGGGAAACTTTTACAAATGCCTTTTACAGACACAACCCTGCTCACTTCATTGAAAAACAGCCAGACATGACTTTAAACATGGCTGAATTGCCACTAAGCGGAATTAATCTCTGTGGCACTTCATCCTGTTATTCTCCTTGTGATTCCTCCATTAAAGGTAATTAAAATCTGCGTTACCAACATGCTTAAAGAGGAGAGAAAATCCCATGCAGATGAGATATGCAAATCAGCCACGGAGTTAAGAAAACAGTCATTTTCATACTAAGTACGTTCTTTCTAATAGACTAAAGAGTGTCCCCAGAGGTATTGATCACTTGACAATTTTTTTTTTCTTCTTTTGGCTTAAACCCTCCAGTGGAGCAGAGAGTGGCTTTTCACCTTCCCTGGCTGTGCCTCATCTGGTCAACTGAAGCTCTTTCTCTCTATTTACTTGCGTTGAGCTATGAACACTAAATGAAGCAAGTAATTTGGTGCATTGTTAGAAGGAGGGGGCAGCTGACAGAGGATGGTGTCAGCTGCACAGGCAGCAAAAAAAGCCAACATCTTAATAAAATAGCCTCGGGCAAAATCCCATTAAAGCCTTCAGATGCTTGTTTCCCTGCAGTTGGGCAGGTAGGCGTCGAGGAGTGCGTGGCAGCCCTGAGTGCACTCTGGGAACCCAGTTAAAAAAAAATGAGTGCTTTTTTATATATGTTAAAAAAAAAATATCCACCAGCCCAGTTCCTCTGAGTAATTTGCAAGGCTGAGAGAGACGGCGAGAAAGAGCGCCTTGATGTGCAGGGACTAAGTGGCTCTGCAGCAGTAGAATCTGCGAGTGAGCTGGTCTTGTCCATTAATGATGTTGTGCAGACCTTAGTCTGACCTCTGGAGGAAGAGACGGAACATGCTGGGCACTCTTAGAATGACAATGAGTGTGGACCATGCCGGTGTTTCAGTTTTTTGTTGTTGTTTCTCATAAACACGGGACAACAGATGTTAGAATTTTTTTTACTCCTGTATTGATTTGTCAAATATATTTCGGAGCTGAGCATGAGAAGTTTGCAGGGCAATACAAAAAGTTGGGTATTGGAGTTTAGGAGCAGTGATAACGTATCTGCGCCGCAGTCATAGAGTGAAAGCTAAACCATATGGGCAGAAGCTTTTGCAAGTTGCTTTTTTTAGAATGGCAGCAAACAAATGTTTATATATAGAGGGATATTTGCGGTTATGAAATAAAATGGTCTTGTAGTTAGAGGTGTGGGTAGAAACCAAGGAATCATGGTTTGAACTCAGAATGAAGGTCCCTTTATCTGTCATTTCTAATATTTCAGCGGCCATGTTCCACCCTTATGCCCCGTACACACGATCCGATTATCGGACGAATGATCGTCCGTTTTATTTTGTATGCTAATCTCATGTCAAATCTGAGTTTACTAAAGTCACGAAAATTCTCGTACGGCAGAATAAAAAATCGGAAGTGATGTCATGTGTTGTAATGCATTTGTATTGCATTTTCGAACGACAGCTGTACTGATTATACGAAAATCGGACGATCTGGCATCGTATGAAAAAGATTTTCGTGCATGTCCGATAAATAAAATCGGATGAACTGTCCTGATCGGCTCTCGGAAGCCCTGTACTAATGATCCGATTATCGTACGATCGTTTCGAAAGTGGCATTTTCCGTACGATTTTCGGATCGTGTGTACGGGGCATTAGACTGCTGATTTTATATTAAATATGTTATAATACCTCCTTTTTGAAAAAGGCTAAATTTGGCCAAAAACTTTGCAATCTCCCTATAAACCAATTATATGGTATGGTTTTATTACGAGCTATTTTCAGACAATAATGGTGCAAGAATTAGAAAAACAATAACAGTGTGATTAATATTTTATGTAAGTTTAACCCATTAGTGGCAATTCCGATTATACATTTTTGTAGCAAACTATATGAACTGTTTCTGTTCTCCTTCTCCATTATGATACTTTGGCTGGATTCACTCTATGGCAGGGGTGCCCAACCAGTGGCCCGCGGAGCCCTCTGATGTGGCCCGCGACCTCCTGCTCTGGGATGGCTGGTTGGCAAGCCCAGGTTGCAGGTTGCAGACCTGCCATCCTGGAGCATCAGTGTTATAAATGAAGCCGACGGTAGGGGAAGCAAGCAGCTTTTCAGAAAGTGCACCACACCTGCAGGATATAATAGACATCTATGGCAAAGTGCAGCTAACCGGCGGGACAACCACAGGTACACTGCACTGCAATAGACCGCAGACCATTAGTGTAAAAGCAGCCTTAGGCCCCTTTCACATGATCGGACTCTCCATTAACCTCTATGGAGTGGCAGATGTAAACAGAATTTTGTCCGTTTACACCTGCCTACCTCCAATCCGATCTGCTAAAAAAAACAGGAGTGGATCTGCCCCTTCTATCTGATTGGATCGGAGGGCCCATAGAGTATATTGGGCTGTGTCTGCTTTGCATATGCAGACTGGACACAGACATGTCATGTGCCTGCTCCGCTCATTGTGGCCAGCGACTGGTTACTAAGTCGCTTAAGTGGCTCTTTGCCTTCAAAAGGTTGGGCACCCCTGCTCTATGGGATTGATTTACTAGAGGCAAATAGGCCTTAAAGTGGTTCTAAAGCCTAAACATTTTTTTTACCTTTATTAATTCATTGCATTAAGGTAAACATTTTTTAGATATCAGCATCCCCTCTTTTACTTACCTGAGCCCTCATTCGATCCAGCGCTGTGCACATCTTCAGCTCTTCTCTTACCTCACTTCCGGGTCTTACTGGCTTTGCTGGGGCACTGGGAGTCATTGTCAATCAAAGACTGTGACGAGGGAGCTGGGGGAGGGGCCGTGTAGGGGCACTTGTGCGTGTTCGCTCCAGAGCACAGTTGCTCCATCCCTTGATAAAGACAGTGGGGGGCTCTGGAGCGAGCATGCAGGAGCACTGGCAGGAGACCTGAAACAGTTTAATGTTGGGCCCAAGGACTTCCTGAGAACCCCAAGCCTATTAAATGAGAAGAAGCTCTGGTAGCATCCAATCATGGACAAGCAAAAATACTTTTTTTTCTTCTTACCTTTGCATGTGAACTGATATACTTTGCAAAGTGAATCTTCACCACGTTCACTAAGCTAAGGGAAAATTCCCTTGCCAAGTGAAAATTGTTTTGCAATATGAACAGCCTCTTTGCTTTTAGAAAATCATCATATCTCTCTCTGACCCTTTATCTGGTCCTGTGCCTTACTGGGTTTCTCAATCCCTGCCTGTATAAAATGACTTACAGATTGATGTTTCTTTATGTAGGTCCTTTGAAATAGTGAATTTTATGATGCTGGAACCCTAGGTGTATGGTAAAAAATTTACTATTATCCCGATGGAGCATCTGGGTGATGTGTGGGCTGCATTTCCACAGCAAACCTCAGGAGATCAGTTAGCGTGAAAGATTGGAGTGCCACACCAGAATGTTGAAACCCAAACTGGGGTTTTATTTCAAACATAAAGTCAACTTAATATCAAATGCATTTCTGGGGCCTTACTGCACCCCCTTCATCGGTGCTTAAGAGAGTGACTGTTTAGGGACTTGAGCTATAGATAAAATCTGGAAGACTATATTAAAATAATCTTAATCCCCTTCAGCAACTGTTAAATAGCTTGAGCCCCTAAGAGCCAATTGCTTAATCCCTCTTGGCCTCTATTTAATCTACAACTGTCATGGTGCTAGACATGTGATCAATTATGACACCAGCCATTGGATGGTTTGACAGTTTGGTTGAGAGCACAGCCAATGGGAGTGTTCCATTTCCGACATGTGTCTTTTGAAATTGCTAAATGGATGGCTTTACTTCCACTTTAAGTTCAGTTGAAGTGGAAATAAATAAATCAATTTAAAAATTACATTCCTAGAATGTATAACTTTGAGAAAAACTCACACTACGGAAACACAATATATAATAATGTGACTATGCAATTTGGGCTGCTGCTGTAGTGTAAGGTGAACACATTTTTTTTTTAAATGAATATTAAACTCAGCGCTGCTCCTATAAACAAAACATTAATATGGTATCTACTGTATTTGCTGGCGTATAAGACTACCTTTTACACTTAAAAAAAATGGCCAAAAGGCAGGGGTCGTCTTATACGCTGGGTCAACTGCTCGGATGCCTGCTGGATGTGTGATAATACTGTATGTAGCTTCGGCTATATACATTATATACTACTTGGCCAATCCCGGTAAGTGATGCATTCAAATTAATACAGAGCCTGCTCGGATTGGAGTAACAACCTCTGCCAATCCGAGCAGGCTACATACAGTAGCCTGCTCGGATTGGCTTTGAGAGTCAGAGAGGAGTGGGCTGATGATGTTATAGCCTCTGCCAATCCAAGCAGGCTTTGTATTCATTAATAGAATACATCGCTCGCTGTGATTGGCTCCAGCTCCAGCAAGAAGAATATGGCTCCAGAAGGAAGAAATATGAAGTGTCGGAAGCCTCGGAAGGGGGGTCGTCTTATACGGTGAGTACAGGCAAAAAATCTTAAGAAAAAAGTAAAATTAGGGGGTCGTCTTATATGCCCGATCGCCTTATACACCGGCAAATACGGTAATTCAAAAATACCTGCATCAACATATTCAATAGCATAACATTACTTAAAGGGGTTGTAAAGGTACATTTTTTTTTTCATAAAAAGCTTCCTTTACCTTAGTGCAGTCCTCCTTCACTTACCTCATCCTTCCATTTTGCTTTTAAATGACCTTATTTCTTCTGAGAAATCCTCACTTCCTGTTCTTCTGTCTGTAACTCCACACAGTAATGCAAGGCTTTCTCCCTGGTGTGAAGTGTCGTGCTCGCCCCCTCCCTTGGACTACTGGAGAGTCAGGAAGCTCTCTACATTGCAGATAGAGAAAGGAGCTGTGTGTTAGTGGGCGTCCTGACTCTGCCTGTTTGTTATATTAGGATGGTGTCTCCCATCACTGATCAGGATTGTTGGATACGGTCATTATATATTATTATTTCTTTATTCTTATTTCTTTATTATTTCTTTATTATTTCTTCCACCCATATGTTTAAGAAGGATATCCTAGTTCCAAATATTAATTATCACCTTCCCAGCTTTCACAGTGACCGGATATCCATTTTAAACATATGGCAATGAAGGGAAAAGAGTATATAGTGTAATACTGCTAGGTTTATTCATAAAGATACACCATATTACACTTGCATCAAAAAATGTAAAAACGTGCAGAGAAATGCCTCCTTGGCGTGCAAAAAAACATCACAAGGTCTGGATATCCGGTCACCGTGAAAGCTGGGAAGGTGATAATTAAGATTTGGATCTAGGATATCCCATACACTCTTAAACATACCGGACTCGTGGCTTTCTATGAGTTTTTTTTAAGCACATGATTTGAGCCTGAGGCTCTAATTGGCTTAAAAAAGGTTGAACTCAGGGTGCAGAGAATTGCGCCCCGAACCCAAACACTTGTGACACTAGTGAATCAATACACGCTATCGGTTTCCGGCTTCTCCTTTCGGCCAATCAGGACGGGAGGCAGGTCTAAAGAAGACTGGGTTAGCTGGGAGGTGAAGCTGGTTAAGCCGTGGCACCATAACCTGAGGAGGCCACTCGTTCTCAGGTGCCCGTGTGTTGTAGTACAGCGTGGGGCTCGGGAACACTCGCAACCATGCACAGGGGATGGAGGAAATACTTTGGCCAGAAGTCTCTCAATGAAGTGACTATGGACGAGTACCTTGGCAGCCTGGGACTTTACAGGAAACTCACTGCCAAGGACATGTTCCACCTCTTCAGAACTCAGGAGGGGTGAGTGCGGACCTGGGGGGGTTGTTTGCCACCCACCCGAAAAAGTGTCCTACACCACTCCTTCTATGTACAGTACAGTGAGTGAAGATTGTGACCAGAAATGTATTACTGGTAGGGTCACCAGGTGAAGATAAAGGGGAAAATGCAACAATCACATCCAAGGACTAGTAAGTCACAACATAGAACATTTTCTTTCTTGGGTTTAACCAATTCTTTAGATGAAAGGTGGCTATAGCATGGGCTTACATTGCTGGGAGTACCTCTATGGATGTCCTCCTATGATCGTGCTGCCCACGTGCCCCCCTGCAGTGCGTGGGGGGCATGTTCTGTGATCGCTGTGTCCTTTAGGACACAGCTAATCACAGATTGGTGTAAAGGGCCAATCACAGCAGCCCTTTACCACATGATCAGCTGTGTTCAATGACAAATGATCACGATGTATAGGCATACCTTTTCTCATGCTGACACCGTGAGGAGGGGATAAGAGAGCCAATAACTGGCTTGTGTGAAAAAGAACATCTACACTGATTATTGGTGCAGTCCCACCAGTGTCCATCAGTGCTGCCTATCAATGCCCACCAGTGCCACCAATCAGTGCCCACCAGTGCTGCCTATCAGTGCTCATCGGTGCTGCCAATCAGTGCCCACCAGTGTCTTTTCATCAGTGTCACTTATCAGTCCTGCCTATCAATGCTGCCTACCAGTGCCATCAGTGCCCTTCAGCGCTGCCTATCAGTGCCCATCAGTGCCACCTATCAGTTTCTGCATATCAGTGCCACCTATCAGTGCAGCCTATCAATGCCCATTAGTGCAGCCTCATCAGTGTGCATCAGTGAAGGAGAAAAATTACCTGTTTTTCAAAATGTTATAACAAACTATTGTTTTTAAAAAAATCTGTATTTTTTCATAAAAAAAAGCCCCCAGTGGTGATAAAAAGGGGGCGAGTGGGGGCGAAGGACCAGTGGCTGAAGTTAGACCTAGAGCTGCCCATTAAGTTGTTTGGGGGGGACTATCTCGGTACTGATGAAAATACATAAAACATAATAATATAAAAAAGTTTATTGATGTATAAAAATTGCAAAACAAATAATTGTACAATTCAATGATTGGTCAACGTCGACTATTTTCTCGGACTTGCCGCTTCGTCAGGACAGTCAATCTATAGAATAATGCAATAAGAACATGTAATAAATACCAGTGATACAATATACAAATGGTAAACACCAGTGGTGATAAAATACCACCAAAAGAAAACTCTATTTGTGTGAAAAAAGGATAAACCTTTTATTTGGGTGCAATGTTGCATAACCGCACAATTGTCATTCAATGTGTGACAGCGCTGAAAGCTGAAAATTGGCCTGGGCAGGAAGGGGGTGAAAGTGCCCGGGAGCCAAGTGGTTAAATACACATTAACCTGTAAAAAAGCCGACCGATAACTCGCCACTCCCATGGTTCCTCCCTGCGGTGACTTTCACTGACCACTTCAGGACCTGGTTATAAACATTTCTGGAAACGTTTTGCTGCACCTTAAAAAAGTGCATGTAACATGCAGTGTCACTATTTCTTATCCTTGGCACAGCAATTTTAAAGACGGGGGCCTGGAAATCATAAATAGTAATGCATCGCAGTCAAAAGCTAGGCGCAGCACTGCTGTAGCTATGCTAAACATGTTTAGCCTGGAGCTAGGAAAATTGAGAGCTGATATGATACCATTTTATGGATTCTCTGGTGGATCACATAAAATGATTTGATCAGGTAAAATCTAATGCACTCCACTTGTACAATGAAACATTAAAGGAGAAACTCCCTTATTTTATGGCAACCCATTAAGAGGTATCACCCTTTAAAGTAAATCTGTCAAATGCAAGTCAATCCAAATCAGTATATGGTAAAAAAAAAAAAAAAAAAAAAATCCATAACCATACCTGTAGGTCAACTTTTGTGAAAGCTACATGTAAAACCATCAGTAGATTAAAAATATAGGTTTCTGACTTATATACAGTTGCAATAAAAAGTATGTGAACCCTTTTGGAATGATATGGATTTCTGCACAAATTGGTCATAAAATGTGATCTGATCTTCATCTAAGGCACAACAATAGACAATCACAGTCTGCTTAAAACTAATAACACACAAAGAATTAAATGTTACCATGTTTTTATTGAACCCACCATGTAAACATTCACTGTTCAGGTGGAAAAAGTATGTGAACCCTTGGATTTAATAACTGGTTGAACCTCCTTTGGCTGCAATTACTTCAACCAAACGTTTTCTGTAGTTGAAGATCAGACGTGCACAACGGTCAGGAGTAATTCTTGACCATTCCTCTTTACAGAACTGTTTCAGTTCAGCAATATTCTTGGGATGTCTGGTGTGAATCACTTTCTTGAGGTCATGCCACAGCATCTCAATCAGGTTGAGGTCAGGACTCTGACTGGGCCACTCCAGAAGGCGTATTTTCATCTGTTTAAGCCATTCTGTTGTTGATATACTTCTATGCTTTGGGTCGTTGTCCTGTTGCAACACCCATCTTCTGTTGAGACTCAGCTGGTGGACAGATGGCCTTAAGTTCTCCTGCAAAATGTCTTGATAAACATAGGAATTCATTTTTCTTTCGATGAGAGCAATCCGTCCAGGCCCTGAGGCAGCAAAGCAGCCCCAAACCATGATGCCCCCACCACCATACTTCACAGTTGGGATGAGGTTTTGATGTTGGTGTGCTGTGCCTCTTTTTCTCCACACATAGTGTTGTGCGTTTCTTCCAAACAACTCAACTTTGGTTTCATCTGTCCACAGAATATTTTGCCAGTACTGCTGTGGAACATCCAGGTGATCTTGTGCAAACTGTAAACATGCAGCAATGCTTTTTTTTGGACAGCAGTGGCTTCCTCGATGGTATTCTCCCATGAAATTCATTCTTGTTTAGTGTTTTACGTATTGTAGATTCGCTAACAGGGATATTAGCATATGTCAGAGACTTTTGTAAGTCTATAGCTGACACTCTAGGATTCTTCTTCACCTCATTGAGCAGTCTGCGCTGTGCTCTTGCAGTCATCTTTACAGGACGGCCACTCCTAGGAAGAGTAGCAGCAGTGCTGAACTTTCTCCATTTATAGACAATTTGTCTTACCGTGGACTAATGAACAACAAGGCTTTTGGAGATACTTTTATAACCCTTTCCAGCTTTATGCAAGTCAACAATTCTTAATCGTAGGTCTTCTGAGAGCTCTTTTGTGCGAGGCATCATTCACATCAGGCAATGCTTCTTGTGAAAAGCAAACCTAGAACTGGTGTGTGTTTTTTATAGGGCAGGGCAGCTGTAACCAACACCTCTAATCTCATCTCATTGATTGGACTCCAGTTGGCTGACACCTCACTCCAATTAGCTCTTGGAGATGTCGTTAGTCTAGGGGTTCACATACTTTTTACACCTGCACTGTGAATGTTTACATGGTGTGTTCAATAAAAACATGGTAACATTTAATTATTTGTGTTTTTAGTTTAAGCAGACTGTGATTGTCTATTGTTGTGACTTAGATGAAGATCAGATCACATTTTATGACCAATTTGTGCAGAAATCCATACCATTCCAAAGGGTTCACATTAGGGTTGTCCAGATACCGATACTAGTATCGGTATCGGGACCGATACCGAGTATTTGCGGGAGTACTCGTACTCGCGCAAATGCTCCCGATACCTAAATAGAATACTTTTTTTGTATTTATCAACATGTTCTATGAAAATTCTTTGAGTTTTTTACTACTGCGTGACAAGCAAATAAAACATTTTTATTCATTTTTACTCATTTTTATTCTTTTATAATGTCTTGAGTTAGAGTTCTTCATAATTCTAAAGAAAATATCCTTAGTCTGTATTGTGGTTTGAAAACTGTCACATGACATTTAAAAAAAGTATCGGTATTCGGTATCGGCGACTACATGAAAAAAAGTATCGGTACTTGTACTCGGTCCTAAAAAAGTGGTATCGGGACAACCCTAGTTCACATACTTTTTATTGCAACTGTATATATATATTATACGTTTTTGGGGTTTGCCTTATTGGTCCCAGTGTGATCTGCTTAGGAAAGTGAAAGATGCCGCTGGCCCCGTAAGGTTGGCCTATGGGTATTGTTATCTTAATGCCTACCCACCACCGTCTCCCAGACTTTAGGAGTTTCTAAATGCCAGGAGGCGGAGGCGGGCATTCGGGCATTCGAGTCATGTGAGGGCTGTACGGCACAGCTTTACTTTAACTGACAATTGCGCGGTCGTGTGACGCTGTACCAATAAAATAGATGCCCTTTTTTTCCCCTAAATAGAGCTTTATTTTGGTGGTATTTGATCACCTCTGTGGTTTTTCATTTTTGCACTATAATCAAAACAAAGTCGACAATTTTGAAAAAAAGCCAATATTTTAAAATTTCTGCTATAAAACACATCCAATAAAAAAACAGAAAACAAAATTTCTTCATCAATTTAAGCCAATATGTATTCTGCTACATATTTTTGGTAAAAAAATCACAATTATGCCGCATACACACGGTCGGAATTTCCAACAACAAATGTTCGATGTGAGCTTGTTGTCGGAAAATCCGACCGTGTGTATGCTCCATCGGACATTTGCTGTCGGACAACAAATGTATGAGAGCTGGTTCTCAATTTTTCCAACAACAAAAGTTCTTGTCGTCTGTAGCCAATTTTCGATGCACAAAAATCCTACGCATGCTCAAAATCAATTTGACGCATGCTCAGAATCATTAAACTTAATTTTTCTCGGCTCGTCGTAGTGTTGTAGGAGACCGTGTTCTTGATGTTTGGAATTTCGACAACATTTTTTTTAATTTTTTAATTTTTTTATTTTAATTTTAATAATTTCCGACAACATGTGTGTGACCGTGTGTATGCAAGACAAGTTTCAGCGAACAATCGTTGCCAAAAAGTCCACGCATTTGATGTCGGAATGTCCGATCGTGTGTATGCGGTGCCAGTGGACATCGAGTTTGCGGTACCCGCCATTGATCTCTCACTGTGTGTGATCACAGTGGGAGCGAGTCGCTGTCAGCGCACGTGCAGACCCCAGACCCGTGAGCGTCAGGTACATGATCTGTCACAGAGTGGCCGCCCTCCCACACTATGTACGGTGAGAGGTTCACAAGTTTGATATTGATGTAAATAATTTGATTCCCAGGCCAGCATGTTCTACATCCCAGAGGATCTACATTGTCTGCTTGACTTGTAGTGTAATGTAACACAAATGTAAACTGATGTACCACACCACTGCTAAGAGGTTCAGATATCACTTTAGTCCAATACAATTCAATAAAAAATAAAAAAGATAAAACAGCTTCCGACAGTGCCTGTGCTTGTAATCACACTGTAATATATAACATGAAAGTGATTTAAACCTGTGGGGAAAAAAATGAAAAAGGCATATCCTTCTATAGTGTGTACTTGTCTCAATCCAAAGCACCTAGTGTAATTTTTCTCTGCTGTCTCCTTCCTCTGTTATCTGCTAACAGTCACTTCTAACAGGTTATGTTCACACCAGACAATCTAGCACATAGCAGGTGATTGACAGCCTTGACTGTCTATGTTTTCCTATGAGAGTGTGTGCCCCTTTCTTCCACTCAGATCTCAGATTACACTGAGCTCTCCTATCTGTTCTGTGCATTGTGTGATGTATGAATCCCCTCCCCCAGCCTTTTGGAGCTGAGAAAAAGCATTTAAATCTGTGTGTTTTAGGAGGCTGTAGGGAGATGGCTGCTGACAAACAGGTACAACTTTTGAAGCAGGATTTGTTTCTATGTGTATCATCTTAGGACAGTCACTTCACTGGGTATATGTAAGGTCTTTTATGTAAGACCTTTAAAGGTCCAGTTCACTTCTAGCCCATTCACATTGTTTTCAATCAAGCCTTGATGAAGGGGGCATTTTTGGACCCCTAAAACATGTTGGCTATGCTTTGGATTCTACCCCTATCCTTTATTGGAATAAAGTTGTATCTGGGCCTTTTAGCAGTGGTGTTGCATTTTAGTTCCCATTTCATATTTCAGTTCCGATATGATAATCGGTCTTTTTGACATAAGGTTTGCTTATTAGATGGGGGGGGCACCCCAAACACACCTGTGCATTTTTTCACATTGTGGTGTGTTTTTTACATGTAGCTGAAATTACCATAGTCTAAACTTACTGGGCTAGATTCACATAGATTAGCGCATCTTTAGATCCGCATAATCTATGTGATTTACGATCCGCCGGTGCAATTTTGCGAGGCTAGTGCAGTATTCACAAAGCACTTACCTCGAAACTTGCACCGGCGGATCGTAACTCCACGGGCGGAATTCAAATTCCGCGGCTAGGGGGAGTGTACAATTTAAATCAGGCGCGTTCCCGCGCCGATTTAACTGCGCTTGCGCCACCGGCGAAATTTCCCAGTGTGCATGCTCCAAATGACGTCGCTAGGACGTCATTGTTTTCGGCGGCAATGTCAATTGCGGCCATCCGTATTCCAGACTGTCTTACGCAAACAACGTAAACATTTGAAACTCGGCGCGGGAACGACGGCCATACTTAACATTAGCTACCCCTCATATAGCAGGGGTAACTATCCGCGGGAAAAAGCCGAACGCAAACGATGTAAAAAAAAAACGACGGGCGGGCGTTCGTTTCTGAATCGGCGGTTCTCCTGATTTGCATATCCGACGCGTAAAAGACCGAGGCGACACCTAGCGGCCGGCGGGAGATTGCAGTCTAAGATCCGACGGTGTAAGTCACTTACACCAGTCGGATCTAAGGGAGATCTATGCGGAACTGATTCTTTGAATCAGTCGCATAGATCCGACCGTCAGATCTCAGAGATACGACGGCGGATCAGGAGATCCGCCGTCGTATCTCTTGATGAATCTGGCCCAGTTTTTCTAGCTAAGTTGTAGCCAGCCTGAGCTCCTAGTATTAACCCCATCTGTGTTCATTGGATTATACATAGGCTCTGCAAATTGATGGCTTCTGCCTGATGCTGAGAGTATTCTTTAGCAGATAGAACAAGAAGATACGATGTGAGGGGTTAAGAACATTTATTTTGGCCAATAACTGAAACGATTATTCCAGTGATGCATGCTGTAGAAAGAACAAAATATTCAGGGGGGCCTTCTAGAAGGGTCCTTGCCTCCCTGGCTTTGCCTAAAGAAGATGTGAATATAGAGGTCTTATTTTTTCCTCCCACGAGTGATATATACAGTATTTCTTCACCCTACAACCTGTGGAAGGTTCTTTATGAGCACAGATGAGGGCCTTGTAATTTATTGACACACGTAGTATAGCTATAAGGCAAAACCCGGCCTTTCTAACTTTGTGCATGAAATCTCAATGCTGAGGTCTCAAACAACAGTAAAAACCCTGTGAGTGATCCAAAATGTCCCCTTTCATTAAAGAAATGTTTTTTATATTACTTAGCGGTACGCAACCAAGATAAATATTTGGATATGGTATACAAGAACTTCAGGGTAGCAGGGTAAGGTACAGTTTTCATTAATTAGAATTTGGTTGACCTTTAACCACTTGAGATCCGCGCTATAGACGAAATACGTCCGCAGCGCGGCTCTCAAGTGCCAAGTGGCCGTTTAAACACTGCCTTTTATGTGCATTACCCGCGCGCGCCACTGGGTGGCGCGCAGCGGGTAAAAACTGTCCCGGCGCATCGCCGAAGACCCGATGCGTGTACCTGGCGGCCGCGATGTCCGCCGGGTACACGCGATCGTCGGTGACACGGCAGGTGACAGCAGGGACGTGGAGCTCTGTGTGTAAACACAGAGCTCCACGTGCTGTCAGGGAGAGAGGAGACCGATCTGTGTCTCTTGTACATAGAGACACAGCATCGGTCCCCTCCCCCAGTCACCCCCCTCCCCCCACACAGTTATAACACACCCAGACTACACAGTTAACCCCTTCCTCACCCCCTAGTGTTAACCCCTTCACTGCCAGTCACATTTATACAGTAATTCGTGCATTTTTATAGCACTGATCGCTGTATAAATGTGAATGGCGCCAAATTTGTGTCAAAAGTGTCCGATACGTCCGCCGCAATATCCCAGTCCCAATAAAAATCGCAGATCGCCGCCATTACTAGTAAAAAAAAAAATAATAAAAAAAATCATAATTCTGTTCCCCATTTTGTAGGCGCTATAACTTTTGCGCAAACCAGTCGCTTATTGCGATTTTTTTTTTTTTTTACAAAAATACGTCAAAAAATACGTATCGGCCTTAACTGAGAAAAAAAATTGTTTTTTAAAAAAAAAATTGGGATATTTATTATAGCAACAAGTAAAAAAAATATATATTTTTTTTAAATTGTTGCTCTGTTTTTGTTTATAGCGCAAAAAATAAAAACCGCAGAGGTGATCAAATACCACCAAAAGAAAGCTCTATTTGTGGGGAAAAAAGGACGCCAATTTTGTTTGGGAGCCACGTCGCACGACCGCGCAATTGTCAGTTAAAGCGACGCAGTGCCGGACGCTGAGATTTCGCCTGGGAACGAAGGGGGTTTATGTGCCCAGTAAGCAAGTGGTTAATGGAGAAACTTGCCTAAAGAAAGTGCGTTATTGCTTTGCCTGGCATAGGGAAAATAGAAGATCCACAAGGAATGTTTACTTGCATTCTACAACCCCTTCCCCTTTCCCATTCACACAGATTTCCTGGTAGAACCAGGTATAGGGCATATACTAAAATATCCACAGTGCAAGCCTAAGTGCTGTCAAGTTGGGTTGAGAGGAGAGAACCTGAGCAAGGTTAGTTTTTTTGAAAGTAAAACTTTCAGAGGAAGTTTTGGATGTTGAAGCAAAGTAGTGGTGGGAAAAGTAAGTACAGATTGCAAGTAGAGCCCTCTATCTAAGTGAACTTGGATGATGATAGCTACCTCTGATCGGTCATTTGTCGTATTGTATTTAAAATGTAATGGCCAATAGGCAATTGAATGTACTGTAATAGGCTTCTGAGTCATGAAAATTTGCAGAAAGTAAGAGCTGTGCGGACATACTGATTTGTTTGTTGGCAAATACAGTTTCTCATGACACCATAGTTGGTAGATATGTGCATTAGTTTTCATCCGAATGCACTTTCGTCCGAATTTCAAGGATTTTCACGTTAGTTTTACCAAACGATAACGAACGTGCAGAATCCGAAATCCGAAGGATCCCACATAAAAAATGCTTTATTTTCGTTTCGTTGCGACAACAGTTCGATATAGATAGAGGATTCAACATGACGGTGACAATAGCGATCTGTGTCTATCGTTGAATGTGCCTAACCTAACTCTATTAGTCCCAGATTATTCAACATAGAGAAAAGATTCGACATTATAGAGACATGAAGATTCGACGAAGCAGCTAAAATCATACGATCGCCACAAACGGACATTTATGGTCAAATGCTCCGCCCATAGGCTATAGAAGAATTCTAATGTTGGTTGACTAATAATAATAATTAATAAATATAATTATTACTAGTCATACAACATTAGAATTCATTAGAATTAGAACATTAGCTTGTGGGTGGAGCATTCGACCGGAAATTTATGATTGTGGCGTCGTACAGTTTAGCTGCTTCATCGAATATTCTTAGAATATTCGACAGACACAATAAGCATTCAATTGACAGATTTGACCTTAATTAATTCGGCTTTTCGGATTAATGAATTTTTTAACGAAACAAAATAAATAAAAACTAATTTCGGGAGTAACTAAATAAATTAATTTTTCAGACGAAAACGAAATTCTGAAATGAAATATTTTAGTGTGCACATGTCTAATAGTTGGATGATCAAGCAAGCTTCTTTTTAAATGGGGTCCAAAATTCAATTGTATTCAAGTCCAAGGGACAATATAAAAATGTGTATTAATACCCATCTCTGGGCAAAGCTAACACGACCCGCTCATCAGTTAAAAAAATAAAACCTTTTGGAGCTCTTTTATACTCCTCTGTCTGTGTTCCAGTTGTGCCAACTGAGGATCTACACCAACTGGTTGCCTTTTTGTGGTATTATCACGCTATGCATTTTCTGGTGTCTGAGAAGACCCTGTTGTTTGATAGCCAGACCCTACTTCTCTGCAGTAAAGAAGATAGAAGACTAGGAAATGACCACATGTTTAGGATTGTTCAAAAGAGAGAACGAGATTAGTTGGGTGGCAAAGAGCAGGAGGATGGTTAATACCCAAGTCCAGCTTTAATTTCATAGAATACATTTATGGGAGGAGAATATACAGTACATATTTACATTCATCTAAGTATTATTTTATCAATTAGGTTATTAGTACCTGGGAGATATTGAGATAAATAAGAGGTGATGTAAACATATATTTCTATAAATTGGAGTTAATTATTTCAAAGTAAGACCGGTGCTTTTAAACATGCACAATTTTGAAAGAGCAAATCATTGATTTTGTCTGGGACTTGCCAATGATTATTATTTAGCCCCACCGTGCTCAGTCCTGCTTTGTCATGCACATTCACCTCACATCCATAGCATTGTAAAGCAGGATTAAAGCTCAAAATGTCTATTTATATACATCAGCATCCCTCTTAACACTCAGAATTTCTATCATGTGATTGTGTGCTAGGATTTGATATATAAATTTATAATATTTCCTCAAAAAATTAATTCCTTTATTTTTAATTCACAAATATTTTATGAAATCCTTAAAATACTGTGTGTTGAAAAAGTATTCATACCCATTAAAAATGTTTACGTTTTGTCATGTGACAACCAAAAACGTAAATGCATTTTATTGGGATTTTATGTGATAGGCCAAAACAAAGTGGCACATAATTATGAAGTGGATGGAAAATGATTAATGGGTTTCAACATTTTTTACAAATAAATGAAGCGGCTTGCTCCTTTTGAGCTGGTGCTGCTTTAAACTTAGAGGGTAGTCTGAGGCCTTGTACACACGATCAGTCCAAACTGATGAAAACGGACTGAAGTTCAGTTTCATCAGTCCAAACCTACCGTGTGTATGCCCATCTGACTTTTGTCCTTCAGACCAAAGTTTTAGAACTTGCTTTAAAATCGGACTGATGGACGCCTGACCGATCGGTCAAAACCGATGGTTAGTACGCAAAAGCATCGGTTCAAAATCCGTGCATGCTCAGAATCAAGTCGACGCATGCTTGGAAGCATTGAACTTCGTTTTTTTTCAGCACGTCGTTGTGTTTTACGTCACCGCGTTGGACTCGATCGGATTTTGAACTGATGGTGTGTAGGCACATCAGACCATCAGACCATCAGACCATCAGACTTCAGCCTTCAGTCCGTTTTCATCGGATAGACTGATTGTGTGTACAGGGCCTGAGAGTTAGTTAACTCAGACTGTTGTGATCTTTACAAATTTGGGCCTCTGTTCCAGCCATGGCTGTACTGTGAGTGACCACTATTGTTTGTATGGGGTGCCGTTACCACCCCAGATGAAAGTAAAAAATGAATCCGTGCAATGGAACTAAATATTGCCTTAAGCGTGTATAGGGTTATTTTGCCCTTAATTAATTGGGTTAAGCAGCTGCCCCTACCTAATTTATTTCACGCTCCAGATGACGTCAGGTCGACAAAACCTTTCGAGCGATCCGACAGAACGCCACTAACACTTCCGTTTTCTGCATGCTAAATCAATGCTCTGTGGATTCAACAATATTGTGAGTACCCATTTGTTTTACCAATAAAAAACTGATTTTTAAACGGTACTACACTATGTTGGGACCCCTTTCTCTTTCCTGCATATGAGATAACTACTGACAGCACCCCCAGGACCACAGCAGGATGTGCTTTTGCCAGAGTGCTGCACAGTGGCATACACTGTGAACGCTGTAAACCCCAAGAGGGGGTACAAATCTGGTGAGTGCGGTCCATATAAGAGCACAGATTGGAGTGGATCACCGTGTGAAGCATATAACTAGATGTTCATAACAGCACAAAGCACTTTCTCTAACAACTTTATAACTTTGTTTATTTTTAATTAACTTAACTTATTTAATTTTTCTTTGTCATTGTTCACACTTTTGGAGTGGATATCACAAGTAATGTAGCACTAAGATTTTATTTATTTGGATCACTTGGGACTGCGTATTATATCACAGCTGCTAATTTATTTTCACATTGTTATTATATTTATATATATATATCACTAGTATTGTTCTTTTAATTCCAACACTAGGCTTTTAAAATTGAGACCTTATTTATTTATATACACTAATATTTGAATATCTATTATTGTGCCTGTAACAATACCCAAAATATCAGCACTGCATTCCACAAAGCTAGTTGGCAGCAGTCAGGTCAAGGTGTTTGGGTGTTCCCCCATGGCAGCCAATCAGTGGGGGTTGATCGTCCCACTGTGCATGCTGGGGAGGGGTACTTAAGAGACAGACGTCATTGGCCCGGGGTCGTTGATCGCTGGTCTGTCGTCCCACCACCCCCTGTGAGTGGCCGTCCTGGCCGGGGGTGCATGTTCCTGTGTTCCTGGCTCCGGGACCACGTTGGTCCGGGGTTGCAATCTACCTAAGCAGGTCCTGTAGTCAGACTGGTTCTTCGTTTGCACAGTGGTCCTGTGCTGTCCGTCCTGGAGGGAGGAAGCCACTCGATGAAGAACCTATCTTGGAGAGCACTGCGAGCACGAGGCTAGTATCTCAGGAGAGGCCTTGAACTTCATCGGAGGTTGCACCATTACTGAAAGGCTGAATGATGATCGCCTGTCAGTTCTAAGTTCATAAGAAGGTAATCTGGCGAGATCCGGGTGCTGAATCCCGTGCTACGAGGATTTTGGACCAAAAGTGTCTCCATCTGTGGGAAGGTCTGTGGCAGAGACTTTACCATTTTCCGTGCGCCATCTCGGCTGCTAGGCTAGTGAGAGAGGCCTATCCGGGTCCGCAAGACCCACTCTGGCTAGAGTGACGACGAAAGCTGTGTTACTGGAAGCAGGAGTGCTTCTGGATTGAAGTTGTGCACCTGAACCTATTACCTGTTACCCTTCCTACTTCTTTTATTCTTTTACCGAGTTCAGCAAATAAATCTAAGAAAAAGAAGTGCAAAGTGTGGACATTGAACTTTGCTCAGCTCTCATCTGATACCCTAGAAGGCGAGGAAATATAGGTAACATGCCACCCAAGCAAAACCAGCAGCTACTCCGGGGGTAGTGCTACATAAATATCTGAAAAGTGTGGCGTGCATTTGTATTCAGCCCCCTTTACCCTGATACCCCTAACTAAAATCTAGTGGCACAAATTGCCTTCAGGAATCACCTAATTAGTAAGTAGAGTCCACTGAGAAATTTAAAGCAGGGTTAGTTTATAAAAAAAAATATCCCAAGCTTTAAACATCTCACGGAACACTGTTCAATCCATCATCTGAAAATGGAAAGAGTATGACACAACTGCAAACCTACCAAGACATGGCCGTCCACCTAAACTGACAGGCCGGGCAAGGAGAGCATTAATAAGAGAAGCAGCCAGGAGGCCCATGGTAACTCTGGAGGAGCTGCAGAGATCCACAGCTCAGGTGGGAGAATCTGTCCACAGGACAACTATTAGTTGTGCCTTCCACAAATCTGGCCTTTATGGAAGAGTGGCAACAAGAAAGCCATCGTTGAAAGAAAGCCATAAGAAGTACCATTTGTAGTTTGCGAGAAGCCATGTGGAAACATGTGGAAGAAGGTGCTCTGGTCAGATGAGACCGAAATTGTACTTTTTCTCCAAAACACTATGTATGGCAGGAAACTAACACTGCACATCACCCTGAACACACTATTCCAACCGTGAAACATGGTGGTGGCAGCCTCATGTTGTGGTGATGCTTTTTTAGCAGGGACAGGGAAGCTGGTCAGAGTTGATGGGAAGATGGGTGGAGCCAAATAAAGGGCAATCTTAGAAGAAAACCTGTTAGTCTGCAAAAGACTTGAGACTGGAGCCAAGGTTCACCTTCAAGCAGGACAACAACCCTAAACATACAGCCAGAGCTTCAATGGAATGGTTTAGATCAAAACATATTCATGTGTTAGAATTGCCCAGTCAAAGTCCAGACCTAAATCCAATTGAGAATCTGTGGCAAGACAGACGTTCTCCATCCAATCTGACAGAGCTTGGGCTATTTTGCAAAGAAGAATGGGCAAAAATGTCTAGATCTGCAAAGCTGGTGGAGACATCCCCAAAAAGACTTGCAGCAGCAATTGAGGCAAAAGGTGGTCCTACAAAGTATTGATTCAGGGGGGCTGAATACAAATGCACGCCACACTTTTCACATATTTTTTGTAAAGAAAAGTTTAAAACCATTTATAATTTTACTTACACTTCACAATTATGTGCGACTTTGTGTTGGTCTATCACATAAAATCCCAATAAAATACAGTTACGTGTTTGGATGTAACATGACAAAATGTGCAAAATTTCAAGGGGTATGAATACTTTTTCAAGGCACTGTATATATGAATTTAAAAATAAAAGTGTTTTTAACATTTACATTTTTAAATTTCATTTAGATTACATTGGGAATTTTAAATAATGTATCCTCCATATAACATTTGTGAATGGGCTAGTTTAAAAATATTAATTTATTTTGTTTATTACATTTTAGATTCCAAATATATATATATATATCTACGAGTGTGTATTTCTGTTTTCCCTTCTTGTGCCCATTGCACCCCTAACCTCTTCCCCCCCGATAGTACACAAAAATACAACCTCTTGGTAGATGGTCCTTGACGCAGAGCGGCTACATATTTGCATATCAAAATGTAAACAAAACTGTGCTGAGAGAGAGCCAGTCTGTTTGACGAAGCCACAATTTAGTGCACTCGGAACAAGATTAGAGATTTTGTGGTTCAATTCTGGTGTCTGTTTCACAGACTCACAGACTTTAGATAGAAGTTATAGCTGCGCAAATATTGGGCTTAGGGTGTTGGTGGTGCCTTCACACCGTAACCCTATAGGTACTGTTGATGAAACAAACAATGCCTGTGCATTGTCAAGGAGCAAGTGGCTGACGCTGTGTTCAAATAACTCCACTGACTCCTCCATGCCTGATGATGGGGCTATAGCAGGAATAGGTTTGGACAAGGATACACGTTTAGCCGTTCTTGCAGTTGCAGTGAACTGCACACTAGTCTCTGCTTGGATGATGGAGGATGAGTATGATTTAGTAAGCCAGTCCACGACCTCCTCTGCATGCTTTGGCTGGATAGCATGGAGAACATCACTAAACAGGAAATGATGCCCTGCCTGAGGACTGACCACATCCACCTTTGCCTGTGGACACAGACGCTGCTGGCCCCCTCACAGTGCCATGGGAACATCTGCCTCTCATTGTTGGCCTCCCAGACATAAGGGGGGCTTATTACTAAATAAATAATGTAATCGAGATGGGGAAATGTGTACTTGGATGCACTTTAATCAATGGGAAGTGGTGTTTGGTGTACTTTAACTTGAGTACTAACTACACAGACACACTCCACTGACACACTACAATATACTGCAGTAAAACTGCACTGACACACTTCAATATATTGCAGTAAAAGTGCACTAACGCACTTTAATTTACTGCAGTAAACTGCAGTAACGCACTTCAATATACTGCAGTAAAATAGCACTACCTAATATACTGCTGTAAAAGTGCACTCAAGAGGTGGTGCTGGGACCAATAGCCACAGGAGTTATACAAGCTGGACACTTTTTTTTTACTACACACACAAGGGGCTCCTGCCTGAAATGGGCCAACGCTAAAAATCTGACTAAGAGCGTGTCATACCTTCACAGTGATCCAGAAAGTGAGTGCTGGATGAAGAGGTGGAGCTGTATATAGAGACTTTATATAGGAAGAGTTGTCCCTAAAGTTTGTCAATGTTCATTCCATAAGCTCCCATCCCTATCCATGATGCTCTCCATCCAACCTCACTGAGCTCGAGCTGTTTTGCAACGATGTGCAAAACTGATAGAGACATACCCCAAGCGACTTACAGCTGTAATCACAGCAAAAGGTGGCGCTATAAAGTATTAACTTAAGGGAGCTGAATAATTTTGCATGCCCAATTTTTCAGTTTTTTATTTGTTAAAAAAGTTTGAAATATGCAATAAATTTTGTTCCACTTCATGATTGTGTCCCACTTGTTGTTGATTCTTCCAAAAAAATTACAGTTTTATATCTTTATGTTTAAAATGAGGCAAAAGGTCCCAAAGTTCAAGGGGGCCGAATACTTTCGCAAGGCACTGTATATAAAAATATATATAGATATATCTATATATATATATAGATAGATAGATAGATAGATAGATAGATAGATAGATAGATAGATAGATAGATAGATAGATAGATAGATAGATAGATAGATGTAGTTATATATATATACAGAGTATAAAACATGACTTTGTATATTTGATGTTTCAGCTGCAGGAGATCAGCAGTGCTTAACAATTATACAATTACATGACATATCTCTTGCAGTACGCCTGCTGCTTCTGAGCATGTAAGCCACTGGAAATAAACACATACATATTTACATTAATAAACCGCTGTGTGGTCAGGACTGCTGGGGTTCCAGATAGATATCCTGCTTAAAGCAGCATATCACAATTGCAGTAATGGTGGTGTTCTGCCCGCTGTGCGTTCTGCATGAAGCCTCCTCATTAGACTGCGGCAGTGGTGCTGTTTATCATTAAGCTCTTTGCTGCGGTGGTATTATCTGGATGTGTATGTACAAGCTTCACCTCTCCCTGATTAGTGAGAGACACAGGTGGCCTATCATGGAGTACTGCTGCCAGAATCAATGGTCATATATTTCCTTTAATACCCCTGTGCCTTTAGTTTTACCAGTTGACATGTCATCTGAAAAACATTATCATATTATTATGTTTGCTTGTGTTTTTCAAGGAAAAATAAAACTTCTATCTGAGCCATAAAATGTATACAGTTACTAATGTTGAAGCGATTCAGTTCTCCTGATATATATTCATTTTGACCCTTGTTCCACAGCTGGTAGAGGCTGACAACATGCTTTTTATTTATTTATTATTTTTCTAAGCTCTGTGGTGCAGTAAGCATACACAAAATGAATACCAGGTGCGAAAAAAAAAAGTATTTGGTCCTCCTCCAAAGAGAGAAGATCCTGGCCCTAAACCCCCCAGGGTGCAAGAATCCTTATGGCAGGGGTGTCCAAACATTTTTCAAAGAGGGCCAGATTTGATGAAGTGAACATGCGTGAGGGCCGACCATTTTGCCTGACATTCTTTAATTTATAAAAAAAAAAAAAAAATTAACTAATACACTGCCCAACAATAATTCTCTTTCCTTTGTGGCTGTGTGTGTTGAAGAGTCTAAAGATGAGCTTGGGCATTTTATTTGGATATACTGTATTTATCGGCCATTGCCATTGCCATGAATGCAGCCTCACAAGTACCATGAATGCAGCCTCACCAGTACCATAAACGCAGCTTCACCATTGCAATTAATGCAGCCCCACCATTGACATGAATGCAGCCTCTGAATGCCCGGCGCTCGTAGATTCATTGGGGGCTACAAAAGAGATATATATCCAAATTACCAGTGGGGCCACATTAAAATGAAACGAGGGCCGCAATTGGCCCCCGGGCCTGACTTTGGACATGCCTGCCTTATGGGGACTGGGTATCCATGGTTCACCTAGCTTATACAATGTGGTCCCCATTCTTAGGGGGACCTGCCAAAGCAAAGTCCACGCAAGTACTAGGTGGGACTCCAAGGACCTACATGGGGCCAATAATATACTATTTATTAAATTCATGAGCCCATGGTGCAGTGCAGAAACAAAATGACCTAATGCTGAGCCACCTGAGATGCTGGACAGCATCCTGTCGGGTTCCTTGGATAATCTTGCCTTGTTTGTGGTGAACCTTGAACTCCTTGCTCCTCCCATAAACTTCCCATTTAAAGTGGATGTAAACCCACTATCATCCTTTCTAAACAACTGCCATAGTGCTGATCTATAAGGATATACTGTACATGCCTCCTGCATGTATCCTTACCTGTCAAATGTTTTCCCTCTGTCTGTTATAAGAACTGAAAAACTGCAGATTCTGTGGGAGGATCTGTTGTCTGGAGCTCGGTGGGTGGAGTCATGATGTCAGTAGACTCCCCGCCCACCTCTACACTCCCCTTGTCAACATGCATTTTTTCCTGTGTATTCCTTATACTAAATTCTGCTATGATCACTAACATCCAGTCAAAATCCAGAAAAGTAACCACATGACTTCAGAAAAGGAGTGGGGGTGGGAATTAAAAAATAATGCATGTCTCCAGGCTAGTGCATAAGATATGTAAATAACCTGTCACTCACAGCAAGGGGGCGGAACGGACTAAGGTTTTTCTCTGTAAGTCCGTTTTGTTTCACTGAACAATAAAAGAGGATTGCTTAGAGCTCGATTAACTGTGTGAGGCAAGACTGGGCACAGATGATAGGAAATCGTATACTCTACATTGCGACATCAAAAAATAAATAAACATCCACTTTAAGCTATGCATTTGCACTTCCTTTTTGACAGATTATTGTCCTCTCTCCAGCCAATATCTTAGTCTTTTGTCTACCTACAGCTGTCCATATCTCCACTGCCACTCGTTACCAACCTTTGGTTTGCTCCTCAACTACGCTTACGCTTGATCCCAACCTGCAACCATTAATTATCAACCTTTGGCTTCCTTCTCGACTATACTTCTGCTTGATCCCTGCCTGCTATATCAGCTAGTGGACCTTTGCTTGCTCACCTGCTGGTGGGGCGATCCTGATGTTCACAACCTGGCACTAACAGGCAGCAAAACCCATCTCCACCATCAGGAGCTCTGGTAAATACTGGTTAGTGCTTAGACCCCACACCTTGGGTGATTCCGTGTCACCCGCCAGGGTGATCTGCTTGTGTACTTATCCAGCTGGTCGGCGGGAGCCTCTCTACTGCTATAGATTCTGATCTCCAAGCTTGACCCCTGACTGTGACAACACCTCAAGGCAGGACATCCTCCCCCTAGATTCAAGGTAGGCCTAGAGACCCACGCCCTCCAGCCTGAAGAAAAATGGAAACACAAATATAAGTGCAGGGTGACAGACATGAAGAGAAAATATATTAACTTTGAAAAAAAGGTGCCAGTGCATTGTGGCCTGGTTATAGAAATTGCATCAGTCTCTGCCAAAAGGCCTAGCCCATGAGGTGTGGTGCAAAAAGCATTTGGTGATATGGCCTAGTGTTGTTTCACACAGTGAAGTTCCAAAACCCATAGCGCTATTCTGAAATCCCTGGAACACAACTTTAAGGGGGTGCTTGACACTGCCCTCTAATCTCAGCCTTCTCAGCCCCTGACCAGACCAGGTAGCACCTTCAAATCAGGAGGCACTGGGCCTCTCCGAAATCCTCCACCAGGGAATTGCCCCCATGCCTCACCTCCCCCAGTGGGCAGCCAGTTCCTGTTCCTCACGAGAAGATCTTCCAGAACACCCCAACGGGTGACCCCATAATACCAGCAGGAGTACTATACAGGAAGACGTAATGCCAGAATGACAGCAGGGCACCCCTACTCGCCACATACACAGACACTATACTTGATCTTGGCCAAAAGTGGCCAAAAGTGTTCTATTGGGTAAATTTCCCTTCACATCCTATGAGGTTAACAGGAATTGTGTAAAGCCTCTTCAAACCAGACACAGCAAGCAATACATACATGTTTTTAAGCTGGTGGGAGGGGTTAGCACTTCTGCCACTTTCACTGGTGTCTCTTCCTGTTTGGCCACAGGGACAAGAAGAGAAGTCACCTGGCAGACACGGCAATTAAAATCACACAGAGATTGGAACCTTTCACCATCCTAGTTTTTATGGAGTTCAACTTTAAAGATGATGGAAAGCCAGAAGTGGCTGCTATTGTATGTTACCTTGTTCTCTTCTGACACCATGTAATGTGATACAGTATATTATACCTATCTCACTCAATGCTATTATATATCACTTTAATAAAATAAATATTTAGGAAGTACCACTGTTGTGTATGCAACATTCCCACTAAAATGTGTGCCTGTAAATAATCACATTGCACTAGCAATCGCTTATGCTTCTAAACTAACTAAAACAACTAGTACGGTTTGTACACTGTTCATCTAGTCCAGGGGTGGCAAACACAATCCGGCCCGCGAGACCTTGCCATGTGGCCCGCGCAACGGGCCGTCTGTTGCCTCTAGTGATGCAACGGATCGTGACCGATCCGTGATCCGCGGAGCGCACCGCTGCCTCGGCCTTAGGAAAGGCCGTGGCTTCGGCCTAGCTCCGGAGCGGTCGGCCATCTTGGTACACCCGGCTCCTATGATGGACGTCCTGGAGATCCAATCACAGGACCGCGGGACGTGTGATGTCCATCATAGGCGCCGCAGACTCCAGAAGGCGGCAATTACAAGCCTCCTCGACACCATGCACTAGGGAGCAGAATATGACAACACTAGTGCATGGGCGGGCGGCTCTCCTCTCCTCCCCTCCTTTCTGGCTGGCTGGCTGGCTGCTGTGACACATGATGTCAGGTAGGTCCATGTTACATGTATGTCAGGTAGGTGAAGTCATTGTGTATGTCAGGTAGGTCCATGTATGTCAGGTAGGTCCATGTATGTCAGGTAGGTGAGGTCAGTGTATGTCAGGTAGGTCCATGTATGTCAGGTAGGTCCATGTATGTCAGGTAGGTCCATGTATGTCAGGTAGGTGAGGCCAGTGTATGTCAGGTATGTGAAGTCAGTGTATGTTAGGTAGGTCCATGTATGTCAGGTAGATCCATGTATGTCAGGTAGGTGAGGTCAGTGTATGTCAGGTAGGTGAAGTCAGTGTATGTCAGGTAGGTCCATGTATGTCAGGTAGGTCCATGTATGTCAGGTAGGTGAGGTCAGTGTATGTCAGGTAGGTGAAGTCATTGTGTATGTCAGGTAGGTCCATGTATGTCAGGTAGCCCATCCCATCCTATCCCACCCCACCATACCCCATCCCATCTCATCCTACCCCACCCCCATCCCATCCTACCCCATCCCATCCTACCCCATCCCATCCCACTCCACCCCCACCCCATGTCATCTAATACCACCCCATCCCGTCCCCATCCCATCCTACGGCACCCCCCACCCCATCCCATCCACCCCCATCCCATCCTACCCCATTCCACCCCATCCCACCCCACCCTATCCCATCTCATCCTACCCCTAGGGCCAATCACAGAGCCCTCCTGCTGATCTGACAATCACCGTGTCCGGGTGAGACGAGTGCATCGGGATCGCTGCACGGGAACGCACGCGCGATTCCCCTCCTTCTGATTGACGTTACTGAACGTCCACTTAGAAGGAGAGAGCGCCCACCCGGCCATATATATGCAGTGGCCGGGTAGGAAGTAGTTAAACAAGAAGCCAGTTTACTTTCCTTCAAACCCTATGGGGGCCGGTCTGTGGCCAGTGGGAGTAGACAATGCCCTGACATCAGTGTGAATAAACAATGCCCCAGACTGGTTAGTAGTTAAAATTGCCTAGTGCCTGTGGAAGGAGGAATAATTGCCCATAACTAGTGTCAGTTTAAAGAGTAGTGACCCACTGTTAGTATCAGTGTGAGAAATAATGCCCTATTTTTGGTATCAGTGTGAGAAATAGTGTCCCATTATTGGTGTAAGTGGGAGGAATAGTGCCTCATTGTTGGTATCAATGGGAAGAATTGTGCAGCGTTGTTAGATCAGTGGGAGAAATAGTGCCCTATTGTTAGTAACATTAGGAAGAATAAAGCACAATTGTTGGTGTCAATAAGATGAATAATGCCCCATTGTTGGTATTAGTATGTCCCATTGTTGGTGTCAGTGGGAGTAATTGTGCCCATTTGTATGCATCAGTGGGAGGAATAGTGTTCCCACTGATAGTGTGAGGATTATTGTCACCCCATTGTTGGTATCAGTGGGAGGAATAGTGTCCAGTTGTTGGTGTCAGTGGGAGGAATAATGCCCCATTGTTGGTATCAGTGGCAGAAATAGTGTTCATCCCATCACTGCTATCTGTAGAAGAAATAGTGCTCCAGTGTTGGTGTCAGTGGGAGAAATAATGCCTTACGCATGTATTTGCAAATGTGTGCAGACTAAACCCCTGTTCTTAAAGAGGAAGTAAACTCTGACCCTCCGAAGCTACATTTCACAGAAGGAAGTATACTAAACCATTTAAAACCAGTCTGCAGTAAATAGAAGACCCATCACATGTTTCTTACTGTTTTTTCTTTTTTTTTATTTCTTAATTTCTGGCAGTGGCAGCTGGTGCTCAATTTTTTTTGGGGGGGGGCGCAAAGAAACGAAAAAAAAAAACATCAATTGCAGCCTCACTGTGCTCATCTATAGCAGCCACTGTACCTATCAATAGCAGCCACTGTGCCCATCAAACGCAGCCACTGTGCCCATCAAAAGCAGCCACTGTGCCCATCAAACGCAGCCACTGTGCCATAAAATTGTCGCCACTGTGCCATAAAATTGTCGCCACTGTGCCATGCCATCAAACGCAGCCACTGTGCCATGCCATCAAAAACGCAGCCACTGAGCCATCAATTGTCGCCACTGTGCCATGCCATCAAGCGCAGCCACTGTGCCATCAATTTTTGCCACTGTGCCCATCAATTGTTGCCACTGTGCCATGCCATCAATTGTCACAACTGTGCCATGCCATTGTCGCCACTGTGCCCATCAATTGTCGCCACTGTGCCATGCCAAACGCAGCGACTGTGCCATGCCATTGTTGCCACTGTGCCATGCCAAACGCAGCGACTGTGCCATGCCATTGTTGCCACTGTGCCATGCCAAACGCAGCCACTGTGCCATGCCATTGTCGCCACTGTGCCCATCAATTGTCGCCACTGTGCCATGCCAAACGCAGCCACTGTGCCATGCCATTGTCGCCACTGTGCCCAACAATTGCCACCAGTTTGCCCCTAAAATGCCGCTAGATTCCCCCCCCCCCCCCCCCCCCGCCTGGCACTTACCTTTCTCGGTCAGCCATCCTCAGATCCTCCTCCACGATCCCTCGATGTAGTCCTGCCCTTGATGTTGCTTCAGCCAATCAGGTTACCTGTAACCTGATCCGGTGAACCTGATTGGCTGAGATGCGTGTCAGTGTTAACCAAGCGTCCCCCGGTTATCTATTTGGAAGCCGATTTCAGCCCTCTGGCTGGCTCTGATAGACACTTCCACAGCCAACCAGCTGCCGTTATTCAGATGGCCGGCGCTTGCCAGGGGGCCGGCCATCTAAATAGTGGGCGGCAGCGGCGACAATACATAGATTCATGCAATGCATGAATCTATGTATTGTTTTCAGTGGCGGTGCAGAAGCAAGAGGGGGCGGCACTCCTGCGCCCTCTATGGACGCACCGCCACTGATTTTTGGGTGTAGCCGCCATCCTAACTACTGTCTCCTGCATCTAATGTTCTCTGGACTTCCGCCCTTTCTTCTGTTTCCGGCCTGTAATCTCGCGCAATAAGCCCTAATCCTATAGCAAGATCATTTTCTGAATGGAAATAAAATTGCGCTATATCTCGGATCTGTGCCGTAGACACAGGAGATAAGGGAGCCCCGTCATGTAATCAAATGACTGACGACATGCTCATCGCATGCCGTAAAAAGAGACAAACATGCGCCGGTGACGTACTGAAATTTAACAAGACGGATTACAAGTAAACAAACAAGGCTGTAAGGATTTAACACAGAGCAGTCAGTTAAGTGCTTAGTAATGCTTTATATGGCAGAAAGTGGTCATGGTGAGTTTACAACCACTTTAATACATATTGTTAGACGGTCAATTGGGTTAGTCTCTGGCTGATTGGTGAGTTTGAGCTTGGAACTCTCCTTGTATTTGTTTGACATATGTCGCCCTTCCAGTGCTTCTTGCTACAAAGACCAGTTATAGGTTGGGGCAGTGGCCACTTGTTTGCATGGAGAAATAATGCCCCATTGTTGGTGTCAGTGAAAGAAACAGTGCCCTAATGTTGGTGTAAGAGGAACGAATAAGGCCTGGTTCTTGGTATAAGTGAAGGAATAGTGCTATATTGTTGGTATCATTAGGAGAAAGCATGCCCCATTGTTTTTATCAGTAGGAGGAATAGTGTTCATTGTTTCTATCACTGGGAGAAATAGCGCCTCATAACATTGTTTATTGTATCAGTTAATTGCACAAGAAGTAACAAGGACAATTCATTTTTGCCAAGATCAACAGAGATGTTCTGTATTTATTGAAAATCTTTTTAATGTGGAAAATGAAAACTAAAACAGTCACATCTAAGCAGGGATGGACTGGCCATTGGGACTACAGGGAGTTTCCCGGTGGGCTGATGGCTCAGTGGGCTGGCTTCAGTGACAGCGGACCGCCTCCCCCCTCCGCTCCTCTGTCTCTCCCTTCCTGCAGTGCTCACCTGGGGGGAACAGAGAAGCAAGGGGAGGACCAGAGGAGCAGGGGGGACATTAGAGGAGCATGGGGGAGGGGACAGACAGCTGACTCAACAGCTATGGCCTGGGAGTTTCTCACTTCTGCCTAATCTTGTCCCATAAGGGGGGCACCGAACTGATCCTTTGCCCCAGGTGAAATAATGTCTAGCTTCCCCACTGGTACTGCCTATAAGAGTACCAGTACCAGCCGTTCTACTCTAATAAAGTAGAACAGCTAGTGGCAAGTGAAGGGGGAGAGAGGGATTGGGTGGCCGGGGGGGGGGGGGGGCGGGAGTTGTCCAGCCGCCATGGGAGAGACCTGTCAAAGTGGGCCAGTCTGGATGAAGTCCAGGGCCAAATTTTTGTCCCAGTCCAGCCCTGCATCTAAGGACTGGAGAGTGGAAAAATTGTATTTTTGTTCTTGGTTTTAGATATGCTTTAAAGCAGCGTACTATAACAAGCAGCTTCATTAATAAAGACCGAAATATATATATATTTTAATTGTCAAATGTGTTTGCTTATTTGACACTATTAATGACACACTGTAAACATTCAGAATAGTAACCATTTTTGCAACCATTGTTAATGTTTTCTATCTGAAAATAAAGAAAGAAAGAAATAAACAGAATGAAATATAACAAACAAAACAAAAAAGTAAGGGGTCCTAAAAGTTCTATTTAGCCTTTATCAATACTGTAAAACCTTGGTTTGAGAGTAACTTGGTTTGAGAGCGTTTTGCAAGACAAGCAACATGTTTTAATACATTTTGCCTTGATATACAAGCGATGTCTTGATATAAGAGTGTAACAACTGAGTATAAAAAAGAAGTGAGGAGCTTCTAAGTGTAGCAATATGTTTACATTTAATGAAGGTACAACATTTAGCAACTTAGAAGTGCCTCTCTTCTCTTTTATACCCTGTAAAAAAAATGCTTTGATATACAAGTGCTTTGGATTACAAGCATGTTTCTGGAATAAATTATGTTTACAAACCAAGGTTTTTACTGTATATATACAATAGGCTATGTTAAACAGCCTAAAACATTAGATAATGAGAATCAAAATCTAGACCATTCATAGTACATGCTGTGTAGAGTTTGTTTATTTGCTCCCTCTGCTGGTCATATAGCATTATTACATCAGGCTAGTTCTGTGCCATGCAGTATGCATTATATTGTATTTAATGTCTTATTGCTAGGTGGTAGTAGCCAAGTCACACTAAGTACATTGACCGCACACAGCAATAGCAACAAAACATATTTGAGTACAAATACAATCTAATTAGTTCCCTTTAATTACTATACTATGCACATGGGCGCATTCGCTCAAAAAAAAAAAATAATAAAATGTACTCACCTTCATATGAAAAGTGTTTTAAAAATACTGTCTAGGTATAGTTTGTCAAACGTTATTAAAACCAAAAAATCACACGGTCCTATATTTAGGAATAGTCTCTTATTTTTGGGATATGTGATAGAAAGAGATATGCCAATACCTTTCTAAGAAAGCTTTACTGTGCTTCTCACTGCTTTGGTTGGAAGGTTCTTGATTCATTTAGTCCCTTCTAAGCATATCCTGCATGGTTTTATTGGGTCCAAACCCTACTCCATAGAAGTTATGGGGGTTGATTTACTAAAGGCAAATAGACTGCGCTCTGCACAGTGGCGGCTGGTGCTCAAAATGTTTGGGGGGGGGCGCAAACAAACTTAAAAAAAAAAAAACATCAATTGCCGCCACTGTGCCCATTGAACACAGCCACTGTGCCAATCAAACCCCACCAGTTTGCCCCCTCAAATGCAGCCAGTTTGCTCCCAAATGTCACATAGTTTGTCCCCAAATGCAGCCAGTTTCCCCCCAAATACAGCCAGTTTGTCCCCAAATGCAGCCAGTTTTCCCCCAAATACAGCCAGTTTGTCCCCAAATGCAGCCAGTTTTCCCCCAAATACAGCCAGTTTGTCCCCAAATATAGCCAGTTTGTCCCCAAATGCAGCTAGTTTGTCCCCAAATGCAGTCAGTTTCCTCTCAAATGCAGCCAGTTTGTCCTCAAATGCAGCCAGTTTGTCCCCAAATGCAGCCAGTTTCCCCCCAAATGCCGCCAGTTTGTCCCCAAATGCAGCCAGTTTCCCCCCAAATGCCGCCAGTTTGTCCCCAAATGCAGCCTGTTTCCTCTCAAATGCCGCCAGTTTGTCCCCAAATGCAGCCAGTTTCCCCCCAAATGCCGCCAGTTTGTCCCCAAATGCCGCCAGTTTGTCCCCAAATGCCGCCAGTTTGTCCCCAAATGCCGCCAGTTTGTCCCCAAATGCAGCCAGTTTGTCCCCAAATGCAGCCAGTTTCCCCCCAAATGCCGCCAGTTTGTCCCCAAATGCAGCCTGTTTCCTCTCAAATGCCGCCAGTTTGTCCCCAAATGCCGCCAGTTTGTCCCCAAATGCAGCGAGTTTCCCCCAAATGCCGCCAGTTTGTCCCCAAATGCAGCCAGTTTGTCCCCAAATGCAGCCAGTTTCCCCCCAAATGCCGCCAGTTTGTCCCCAAATGCAGCCTGTTTCCTCTCAAATGCCACCAGTTTGTCCCCAAATGCCGCCAGTTTGTCCCCAAATGCAGCCTGTTTCCTCTCAAATGCAGCCAGTTTCCTCTCAAATGCCGCCAGTTTGTCCCCAAATGCAGCCTGTTTCCTCTCAAATGCTGCCAGTTTGTCCCCAAATGCAGCCAGCTTGTCCCCAAATGCAGCCAGCTTGTCCCCAAATGCAGCCTGTTTCCTCTCAAATGCTGCCAGTTTGTCCCCAAATGCAGCCAGCTTGTCCCCAAATGCCACCAGTTTGTCCCCAAATGCAGCCAGTTTGTCCCTAGCCCAGCACTTACCTTCCTCGGGTCAGCGCCGTCCTCCTACATGCTCCCTCTGCTCCCTTGATGTCTTCTCCCATCGCTTCAACCAATCAGGTGACCGGTAACCAGACCCAGTGCCCCTGATTGTCTGAGAGGTGGGTCAGTGTTAGGGAAGTGATTCCCTAACACTGGAAGTGATTCTAATTGAGAAGCCTATTAGAGCCTCTGGCTCTAATCAGGTACTTCCAAAACACACCCACCGCTGTAATTCAGATGGCCGGCGCTCAACAGGGGGCCGGACACCTGAATAGTGGGCGGCAGCAGCGAAAATAGATATATTCATGCAAAGCATGAATATATCTATTGTTGAGTGACAGATGGGTGCAGGAGAGAGGGGGCGGTGCTTCTGCGCCCACTATGGACGCACCACCACTGGCTTTGCAAGTGCAGTTGCTCCAGAGCTTAGTAAATTATAAAAAGCTTCACTTTGCAAAGAATACCCAATTACGTGCAAGCATTTTTGCTTGCACGTGATTGGATGATGGAAGTCAGCAGAGCTTCTGCTCATTTACTGAGCTCTGGAGCAACTGCTCTTGCAAAGTGCACAGTCTATTTGCCTTTAGTAAATCAACCCTATGGTGTCCATACACTGCACTGAGGATGGCCAAAAAAAATCTTATTAATGTCTAACAGGGGTGCTCCACAGTCTTTCTGGCCTTATGGCTAGGAGGGTTTTTTGCTTACTGCTCCTGCTGGTATGATGGGGGTCCTGAGGAATCTTCCCAATGATTAAAGAAACCAAATACAGTGTGCATCGCGTAAGATGTTTCCAGAGCCTTTCCGAGGTTTGCCGAGGTCAGCTGAGCTGTCCTCGGGCCTTTCCGTATATTCCCGAGGCTCTCCGGCGCCCCCCACCTCTGGCTGCATGCAGTATTGCATTCCATTGAAGTCAATGCGGAACAAATTATTTTTGTTTCCATTGACTTTAATGGGGAAACTCGTTTTGATATGCAAGTACTTTGGATTGGGAGCATTCTCCTGGAACGGATTATGCTCATAATCCGAGGTTTCACTGTATTTATTTATATTTTCTCTCCATGTGTGTGTCACTTTGTACTTATATATGTGCTCCCTTTCACTCAGGATGGAGTGTGTGGGTCCAATCCCGAAGTCTAGGGGAGGATGTGTGGCTTTTAGGTTCCTTCCTCCCATGTTCTCTTCTGGAGATTAGTGTTGAGCGGAATACGCCATATTCGATTTCGCGATATATCACGAATATATAGACGAATATTCGTGAAATATTCGCTAAAATCGAATATTCGTGATATTTTATAAAAAAAAAAATTGCGAAATTTCGCTAATGCGAATGCGAAATTGATTGCGAAATTTTGACAACTGTGGTAGGAGAACTCTGATTGGCTCTGATGCAAAAGAAGGGCAGAGAAAGTATTCGCGAATATTCGGAAATCGAATATTGGTGATATTTTATCGAAATTTCGCTAATGCGAATGCGAAATAGATTGCGAGATTTTGACAACTCTGATTGGCTCTGATGCAAAAGAAGGGCAGAGAAAGTATTTGCGAATATTCGGAAATCGAATATTGGTGATATTTTATCGAAATTTCGCTAATGCGAATGCGAAATTGAATGCGAGATTTTGACAACTGTGGTAGGAGAACTCTGATTGGCTCTGATGCAAAAGAAGGGCGGAGAAAGTATTCGCGAATATTCGGAAATCGAATATTCGCGATTGCGAATATTCGGCAACATAAAAGGATCGCCTCAGCTTAGCTACTCGGCCCAGGGTCTCTAATCATACCAGCAATGCTTTTAGACGTCGATAGGATGTGATCTGTTTTAAAAATAAATTTGAAAAAATACGAATATTCGGAATAGCGAATTTTGGCCGCGAAATTCGAGTTATCCGCGAATATTCGAATATGCCATATTCGTAACGAATATTCGAAATGCGAATATTCGTGAGCAACACTACTGGAGATCTCATTGCATAGTACTTGTTGGTCGGCTTTTGGCTGTGCCTTACCCCCCTATCAGGAGCTTTTCATCCTTGGGGGTCAAGGAAGGGTCCTACTTCTTCATTAGGTGGACCAGAGACACACTCTAAGTGTGCCCATTTTTGGTTCACTTACTGGTGTTAATTTTTTTGCACCCAATGTAGGGCTCAAAATAAGAAAGAAACAACCGTATGCAGTTTGAAATAAATGGCTCTATAATATTAGGTTATATTTGCACTATACACCAGCGGGTTTAGATGTGCATCTGGCTGTTGGGGCATACTTGTATGGCTCTGCCTACTGGGTCAAAATGAGGAATAATCCTCTCCTATTGAAATCTACACTATATTTCCTAAATTATTAGGACACCTGTATTTACACGCACATGGATTAATGGCATCCCAGTTTTAGTCGGTAGGGTTGAATATTGAGTTGGTCCACCCTTTGCAGCTATAACAGCTTCAACTCTTCTGGGAAGGCTGTCCACAAGGTTTAGGAGTGTGTCTATGGGAATGTTTGACCATTCTTCCAGTTGCGCATTTGTGAGGTCAGGCACTGAATGTTGGATGAGAAGGCCTGACTCGCAGTCTCCGCTCTAATTCATCCCAAAGGTGTTCTATCGGATTGAAATCAGGACTCTGTGCAGGCCAGTCAAGTTCCTCCACCCCAACCTCGCTCAGCCATGTCTTTATGGACCTTGCTTTGTGCACTGGTCCAAATCATTTGATGGAGGGGATATTTTGGTGTGGAGTTGTTATTCAGGGGTTGGGCTTGGCCCCTTAGTTCCAGTGAAGGGAACTCTTAAGGCGTCACCAAACAAAAACATTTTGGACAATTTCATGCTCCCAACTTTGTGGGAACAGTTTGGGGATGGCCCCTTCCTGTTCCAACATGACTGCGCACCAGTGCACAAAGCAATGTACATAAAGACATGGATGAGTGAGTTTGGGGTGGAGGAACTTGACTGGCCTGATCTCAACCCGATAGAACACCTTTGGGATGAATTAGAGCAGAGAATGCGAGCCAGGCCTTCTCATACAACATCAGTGCCTGACCTCACAAATACACTATTGAAAGAATTGTCAAACATTCCCAAAGACACACGCCTAAACATTGTGGACAGCCTTCCCAGAAGAGATGAAGCTGTTATCGCTTCAAAGGGTGGGCCAACTCAATATTTTCCAGCTAAAAATGGTTGGATTGGGTCAACGATTGCATATATGTGTACTCTTTGTGACCTTTGTGATGGTGGCCAGCTGATTGATTTTGAGCTTGAATTCATATTCCCTGTTAACCATTAGGGATGAGCTTCGAGTTCGAGTCGAACTCATGTTCGACTCGAACATTGCCTGTTCGCCTGTTCGGCGAACAACGAACAATTAGGGGTGTTCGCGGCAAATTCGAAAAGCCGCGGAACACCCTGTTAAAGTCTATGGGAGAAATCTAAAGTGTTAATTTTAAAGGCTAATATGCAAGTTATTGTCCTAAAAAGTGTTTGGGGACCTGGGTCCTGTCCCAGGAAACATGTATCAATGCAAAAAAAAGTTTTAAAAACGGCCGTTTTTTCAGGAGCAGTGAATCTAATAATGCTAAAAGTGAAACAATAAAAGTGTAATATTACTTTAAATTTCGTACCTAGGGGGGGTGTAAAGTCAGCATGTGAAAAAGCGCATGTTTCCCGTACATAGAACTGTCCCTGCACAAAGTGTCATTTCTGAAAGAAAAAAAGGCATTTAAACCGGCTTTGCGGCTCTAATGAATTGTCGGCTCTGGCAATTCAGAGATGATTCATTCATAAAAAGAAAAAAACGTGGGGTCCCCCCAAATTCCATTAACAGGCCCTTCATGTCTGATATGGATATTAAGGGGAACACCTGTATTTACACGCACATGGATTAATGGCATCCCAGTTTTAGTCGGTAGGGTTGAATATTGAGTTGGTCCACCCTTTGCAGCTATAATAGCTTCAACTCTTCTGGGAAGGCTGTCCACAAGGTTTAGGAGTGTGTCTATGGGAATGTTTGACCATTCTTCCAGTAGCGCATTTGTGAGGTCAGGCACTGAATGTTGGATGAGAAGGCCTGACTCGCATTCTCCGCTCTAATTCATCCCAAAGGTGTTCTATCGGATTGAAATCAGGACTCTGTGCAGGCCAGTCAAGTTCCTCCACCCCAACCTCGCTCAGCCATGTCTTTATGGACCTTGCTTTGTGCACTGGTCCAAATCATTTGATGGAGGGGATATTTTGGTGTGGAGTTGTTATTCAGGGGTTGGGCTTGGCCCCTTAGTTCCAGTGAAGGGAACTCTTAAGGCGTCAGCAAACAAAAACATTTTGGACAATTTCATGCTCCCAACTTTGTGGGAACAGTTTGGGGATGGCCCCTTCCTGTTCCAACATGACTGCGCACCAGTGCACAAAGCAATGTACATAAAGACATGGATGAGTGAGTTTGGGGTGGAGGAACTTGACTGGCCTGATCTCAACCCGATAGAACACCTTTGGGATGAATTAGAGCAGAGAATGCGAGCCAGGCCTTCTCATACAACATCAGTGCCTGACCTCACAAATACACTATTGAAAGAATTGTCAAACATTCCCAAAGACACACGCCTAAACATTGTGGACAGCCTTCCCAGAAGAGATGAAGCTGTTATCGCTTCAAAGGGTGGGCCAACTCAATATTTTCCAGCTAAAAATGGTTGGATTGGGTCAACGATTGCATATATGTGTACTCTTTGTGACCTTTGTGATGGTGGCCAGCTGATTGATTTTGAGCTTGAATTCATAGTCCCTGTTAACCATTAGGGATGAGCTTCGAGTTCGAGTCGAACTCATGTTCGACTCGAACATTGCCTGTTCGCCTGTTCGGCGAACAACGAACAATTAGGGGTGTTCGCGGCAAATTCGAAAAGCCGCGGAACACCCTGTTAAAGTCTATGGGAGAAATCTAAAGTGTTAATTTTAAAGGCTAATATGCAAGTTATTGTCCTAAAAAGTGTTTGGGGACCTGGGTCCTGTCCCAGGAAACATGTATCAATGCAAAAAAAAGTTTTAAAAACGGCCGTTTTTTCAGGAGCAGTGAATCTAATAATGCTAAAAGTGAAACAATAAAAGTGTAATATTACTTTAAATTTTGTACCTAGGGGGGGTGTAAAGACAGCATGTGAAAAAGCGCATGTTTCCCGTACATAGAACTGTCCCTGCACAAAGTGTCATTTCTGAAAGAAAAAAAGGCATTTAAACCGGCTTTGCGGCTCTAATGAATTGTCGGCTCTGGCAATTCAGAGATGATTCATTCATAAAAAGAAAAAAACGTGGGGTCCCCCCAAATTCCATTAACAGGCCCTTCATGTCTGATATGGATATTAAGGGGAACCCCGCTGTCAATTTAATTTTTTTTTTTGTGGGGTTCCCCCCAAATATCCATACCAGACCCTTCAGGTCTGGTGTGGATTTTAAGGGGAACTCCACTCCAAATTTAAAAGAAAAATGGCGTGGAGTTCCCCCAAAAATCCACACCAGACCCTTATCCGAGCACGTTAACCTGGCCGGCCGCAGAAAAGAGGGGGGGACAGAGTGCGGCCCCCCCGAGCACGTTAACCTGGCTGGCCGCAGAAAAGAGGGGGGGACAGAAGGGGGGACCGCACCAGGCCACATGCCCTCAACAAGGGGGGGATGTCCCTATGTTGATGGGGACAAGGGCCTCATCCCCACAACCCTTGCCCGGTGGTTGTGGGGGTCTGCGGGCGGGGGGCTTATCAGAATCTGGAAGACCCCTTTAACAAAGGGGACCCCCAGATCCTGGCCCCCCCATGTGAATTGGTAATGGGGTACACTGTACCTCTACTATTTCACGAAGGAAGTGTAAATAGTTAAAAAAGACCGGTCTTTTCCAGTGACGTACAAGGGTGCGTCAGAAGGGGGGGTCACGTGACGGGTGGCCGCTTCCCCTATATAAGAAATGTCAAAGCTCCAGCGCGTCATTCCGCTGGGCTGTGTCCAGCGGAGAGAGGAGCTCGCCTGCTGCGCTCTGGACGGATGGATCTTCTCATCGCTGGACCGGACTGCTGATCACCCGTCGCTGGAGAGATCATCCGTCGCTGGATAGAAGACAACGTTGGAGCAGGGAGCCACATCGAAAGTGGATTACCACCGCTGGATTTTTTTTTTTATTATTAATAAAGGATTTTTTTTCTACGGTGTCTGTGTTTTTTTTTTTAACTATTTACACTTCGTTCGTGAAATGTGTACCCCATTACCAATTCACATGGGGGGGGGGCAGGATCTGGGGGTCCCCTTTGTTAAAGGGGTCTTCCAGATCCTGATAAGCCCCCTGCCCGCAGACCCCCACAACCAGCGGGCAAGGGTTGTGGGGATGAGGCCCTTGTCCCCATCAACATGGGGACATCCTCCCCATGTTGAGGGCATGTGGCCTGGTGCGGTTCAGGAGAGGGGGGCCGCACTCTGTCCCCCCCTCTTTTCTGCAGCCGGCCAGGTTAACGTGCTCGGAGTGGATTTTTGGGGGAACTCCATGCCATTTATTTTTATTTGGAGTGGAGTTCCCCTTAAAATCCACACCAGACCTGAAGGGTCTGGTATGGATATTTGAGGGGAACCCCACGTCATTTTTTTTTAAATTGACGGCGGGGTTCCCCTTAATATCCATATCAGACCTGAAGGGCCTGTTAATGGAATTTGGGGGACCCCCACGTTTTTTTTTTTTTTTTTTTATGAATGAATCATCTCTGAATTGCCAGAGCCGACAATTCATTAGAACCGCAAAGCTGGTTTTAAATGCCCTTTTTTCTTTCAGAAATGACACTTTGTGCAGGGACAGTTCTATGTACGGGAAAAATGCGCTTTTTCACATGCTGACTTTACATCCCCCCTAGGTACGAAATTTAAAGTACTATTACACTTTTATTGTTTCACTTTTAGCATTATTAAATTCACTGCTCCTGAAAAAACGTCAGTTTTTAAAACTTTTTTTTGCATTGATACATGTTTCCTGGGACAGGACCCAGGTCCCCAAACACTTTGTAGGACAATAACTTGCATATTAGCCTTTAAAATTAACACTTTAGATTTCAAATGTTCAAGTCCCATAGACTTTAACTTTTAAGTTCTGATGCGAACCGAACAGGGGGGTGTCCGGCTCATCCTTATTAACCATCTTTCTAAGATAATGCCAGCTCCATTTCTATTTTAAGAATAAACATGGACCCTTACCAGAATTGCTTGTGCAGAGCCATGGTGCTGCAATTGTATCTTCTGCTTTTGCTGTCTCCTGTCTTTGGATAACCCATGGGTCTGCATTTTGACCCACTTTTGTGTAATATTTATGTCTTGTATTGAACTGCATGAAGTTATGATTTTTCTGAAGTATGGCCGAAATATGCTGTCATCTACTGGTTGTCATTTTGGCTATTGCAACTTGTTTACAAATATAATGTTGGTTTTTCTCTCAGTCCACCCCTACTCTTTGGTGCTAGTTACCGTATTTGCCAGCGTATAAGACGACTGGGCATATAAGACGACCCCCTAATTTTCCAGCTAAAGTTTTGGTTTAGGGATGTACTCGCCTTATTATACGACCCCCTTCCTACTAGTCTGTCTGGAAGCTGAGGGGTAGCCGGAACAACCGCTGACAGGAAGAAACGCTGACAGGAACATGCTTTATTCAGCTTTTTCAAGTCCCACTGTGCCCATTACATGCCTCACTGTGCCATCAACATGCCTCACTGTGCCATCAACATGCCTCACTGTGCCCATTACATGCCTCACTGTGCCATCAACATGCCTCACTGTGCCATCAACATGCCTCACTGTGCCATCAACATGCCTCACTGTGCCCATTACATGCCTGACTGTGCCATCAACATGCCTCACTGTGCCCATTACATGCCTCACTGTGCCCATTACATGCCTCACTGTGCCATCAACATGCCTCACTGTGCAATCAACATGCCTCACTGTGCCATCCCATGCCTCACTGTGCCACCCAATGCCTCACTGTGCCACCCCATGCCTCACTGTGCCGTCAAAATGCCTCGCTGTTCCATATCTTTAGTCCTGTACTGCGGGCGTCCATTATTCAAAAGCCGCGCCTCCTCCTCATGCTGTTCCGTGACAGGAGCCTGTGTTCCGCCTATCACGGAGGTCCTCTCGTCCGAAGCCGAGGATGAGAAGACATTCGTAATAGGCGGAACACCGAACAGAGGCTCTGCTGGGAAACCAAGTGTTCCGCCTATCACAAAACACCACAAGGAGGAGGTGCAGCTTTTGAATAATGGATGCCCGAGGTCTGGTATTGGCATATAAGACTACCCCCGGGTTTTGAGGCAAGTTTTTATGCTCCATTCACACCTTGGCGACAAAACGCCCGACGCCCGACGCTCGATACGCTGGAGGTGCGAATTTCCATTGCTGTCTATGAGATGGTTCACATCTCACGCCGAACGCCGAAACGCTGTACGCCTGCCGCCTGAAAACAAGTCCCGAACCCTTTTTTTCAGGCGGCATTGGCGTTCGGCCATAGGGAGCAATGGAAAGGATTTGTTAAAAAAAAAAAAAAGTTAAACTAATCGCGGCAAAATACGCCGCGTACGCGGCGTTACTTGTCGCCTAGGTGTGAATGCAGCCTTAAGCCCAAAAGGTCGTCACCGGAAAATACAGTAGTTTAGAACTAGCTAGACCCTTCCTACATCTTCCATGTTCCCCTAATTAGTGTTACTTCTTCACAGAGAAAGAACTTAGGAAAGTCATTGTCTTTTTAGACTTGCAAAGAGTAAAAAAGCATCCTTTACTGCAATTAGCTGGCGTAAAATTGCTTTGAAATGCAACTTCTTGTGTCTTATTGAAAAGTTAAGCTGCCTGTGGATGGTGCTAAGTCAGCAGGTGACCAAACTGTCTGTACAGACTGGGTCTAAGGAGTTATGTCAATGCGTAAAGTGGAATTTGTAAGAGAACATTAAGAAGTCAGATTTCCAAATAATTTATACTTTCTGCTGCATCTGTCATGAAAGTTTACCTGAGCCTCAGTAAACACATGGTCTTGTCTGCTCAATACAATATTTAGATTACTTATCCTGCAATTGTTTATACCGCCAAAAAGATATGTTAAAGAGGCACTGGGGTGTCAAAGTGTGTTCGTTCCAGGCCATGGAAAGGCCATAATCAGTTGATGAGCTAACTTGCTCTGTCAAGGCTTTTTCAAGTAGAAAAAGGCTCCCCTTCAGCGGGTACCTGGGCCGCCATTTTACTGGCATCAATCTGTTCTGTCTGATTCAAGCTGCAAGCTTAAACCTTGAAAGATAAGTGTGGGAATTGGAAATAACAAACAATCATACTCACCTAGTTTGCTGCAGCACTGACCCCAGCTGCAGCTATTCCCCGCCACCTCTACACCGAGACCTAAGTGATCAATGACAATTGATTGCTCAGTTCTTTAGTGAGCAGAGAGCTCTCTGCTCTGTTCATCCGGTGCTCACTGGAGTGCCAGGCTGTGTAGATGGCTTGCTAAGAGGCTAAGCTAGCTGCTGGTCCAAGCATCTTGGCAGATCCCAACATTAAACTTGGGATCTCTCCAGAGCCTGGAGCCATGACGTCAGCCGACAGAGGACTGTAGCCCTCTGTCAGATGAAAATGGGACACAGGAGTGCAGAACAAAGTGCACTCCTGTGTTCCCCAGGAGAAGTATGACCAAAGGAGCTTCTTCTTTTTTTAAGTTTAGGTAGTTTTATTTTTTTTTGTGCAAATTAGGGTTAAACAAAACCTTCAACTGGCACACTCTGGATTAACATTAAAAAAATATATATATCACAAATATTGCTCACTGCTCGTGACTACAAGGCCTCAATGGTCTAAATCACCACTTGTATCTACAGGTAAGACTATAATAAGTCTTGTAGGTACTATGAATATCTCCTAAACTTGCACAGTTTAGGAGATATTCAGAGTGCATGCAGCCAATAACATCACCGGCACATGAGTTCTGAAGGTCCAGCTTAAAACGGCGTCCTTTTTTTCCCACAAATAGAGCTTTCTTTTGGTGGTATTTGATCACCTCTGAGGTTTTCTATTTTTTGCGCTATAAACAAAAATAGAGCGACAATTTTGAAAAAAATGCAATACTTTTTCCTTTTTGCTATAATAAATATCCCCCAAAAATATATAAAAAAACAATTTTTTTCCTTAGTTTAGCCTGATACGTATTCTTCTACCTATTTTTGGTAAAAAAAATTGCAATAAGCGTTTATCGATTGGTTTGCGCAAAATGTATAGTGTTTACAAAATAGGGCAGGGATATGCAATTAGCGGACCTCCAGCTGTTGCAGAACTACAATTCCCATGAGGCATAGCAAGACTCTGACAGCCACAAGCATGACACCCAGAGGCAGAGGCATGATGGGACTTGTAGTTTTGCAACAGCTGGAGGTCCGCTAATTGCACATCCCTGAAATAGGGGATAGTTGTGTTGCATTTTTTATTGATAATTTTTTTTTTTTACTACTAATGGCGGCGATCAGCGATTTTTTCATGACCGCGACATTATGGCGGACACATCGGACAATTTTGACACATTTTTGGGACAATTGTCATTTTCACAGCAAAAAATGCTATAAAATGCATTGTTTACTGTGAAAATGACAATTGCAGTTTGGGAGTTAACCACTAGGGGGCGCTGAAGGGGTTAAGTGTGACCTCATATGTGTTTCTAACTGTAGGGGGGCGGGGCTGGACGTGTGACATCATTGACCGTGTTTCCCTATATCAGGGAACAGACGATCAATGACAGCGCCACAGTGTAGAATGGGGAAGCTGTGTTTACACACACCTCTCCTCGTTCTTCAGCTCCGGGGACCGATCGCGGGACTCCAGCTGCGATCGGGTCCACGGGTCCTGCGGCCGCGGAGCTTTGGACTGGGCACTTAAAGAGGACGTACAAGTACGTGCTTGTGCCCAGCCGTGACATTCTGCCGACGTATATGTGCAGGAGGCAGTCCTTAAGTGGTTAAAGACTTCCTATAACAGGTTTTCAAGGGACATTTGTCATTGAATGTAAGTACCATCCTGTGTGCAATTTTCTTTTTTAATTTACCTAAACTAATGCCGCGTACACACGATCGGACATTCCGACATGGATTTTTTTCTGACGGATGTTGGCTCAAACTTGTCTTGCATACACACGGTCACACAAATGTTGTCGGAAATTGCGAACATCAAGAACGTGGTGACGTACAACCCTACGACGAGCCAAGAAAAATTAAGTTTGATGATTCTGAGAATGCGTCAAATTGATTCCGAGCATGCATAGGATTTTTGTGCGTTGAATAGTGTACACACTGTCGGACTTTTCGACAAGAACTTCTGTTGTCGGAAAATTTGAGAACCAGCTCTCAAACATTTGTTGTCGGAATGTCCGACAGCAAATGTCCGATGGAGCATACACACAGTCGGATTTTCCGACAACAAGCTCACATCGAACGTTTTTTGTCGGAATGTCCGATTGTGTGTATGCGGCATTAGACTCTCAAGCCCCATACACACTATCAGTTTTCCTGATGGTTTTCTCTTCAGGTTTACCAAAACCATCTAATATGAGGTCAAACCTTAAGCGTTTCAATTTGAATGCAATCAGGCAGGTCCTTGTACTACATGGTTTTGGTAAACCTGAAGAGAAAACCATCAGGAAAACTGATAGTGTGTATGGGGCTTAAGATTTACATGACGTCTGCTTCCCTGAGTTCATTCAAACAATTACATATATCACTGAAGAATAGATGAGTTTCCAGTTTTTATATTTGACGCTGCTGATGACTCTTTTAGCCCTGATGAAGGAGGAAGCATGGTTGTCCCCAAAACACGTTGCCTGTTGTATGATAATTTTATGAGCATTCAAAGCACTTTCGGACTCTTCCGCCATTGGTCTAGGCTTGTGATGATTGTTTCTATCTTAGCTGTCATTCAGTGAGGATTCTGATTTATCTGTCTGAATGAAAAATGTATAGATCAACTAAAAATAAATCTAAAAATGTGCTACAGTAAGCATGTAAGAATGTGACAGTCACATCAAAAAATGGCTTTCAGTTAAACTTTACAGTCTTAACTCGAAATGTGTCCTTGCTGAAAATACAATATGTTATTTCTTTTAATGACATGAATTAGTCATGTGCAAATGTATGTAATTCCAACATTCAGCAATTCTTTTATAGATAAAGAACAGATGAACATAAAAGAAAATATTTTTTTAACTCACAAACAACATAGAACAGACACAATATTTTTTAGGACAAGAGCGGCACATCAAAAGCTTGACTCCGTCCTTTCATGTAGCAGAAAACTACTGAAGGGGGATGTTTTACTTTGGATTTTAGTAATAGAAAAATATCAAATATTATTAAAGAAAGAGAATAAGCAAATATCATAGAAAAGAATATGCAAAGCTTGATTTATTCTGAGAATTCTTATTGAACATTGTCTGATTGGAATTATAACAGTTGGGCATATGGGTGAACTGACATTTTTACCTTTGGTTGGCAGTTTTCCTCAAACATACAGTATATCCCAGTGGCACACAGTTTTGCGTCAAGCTTAAAGCTGAATTCCAGGAATTCAGCCCCTTTGTAAAAAGTGCAGGCACGCTATGAGTTAAATCCATGGAGGTGCATGACATCTCCTGAACCTATCTCTGTTATTTATATCTGACAGGTTTATGGCTCTGTGGAAGCATACACTGACACTCAGGGCCAGGGCCGCCATCAGGATTTATGGGGCCCCTTACACAACTTCAGGCATTGGCCCCCTGGAGCAGAGAACCTCAAATTGAGAAGCGGGGGGGGGGGGGGGCGTGAATTGAGAAGCAGTGGGTGCCACAAATTGGGGCTCCTTACAAAAAAATTATATATATATATATATATATATATATATATATATATATAAAGGGGGGGGTAGCCATCTGGGGCCCTGGGGACCTCTGGGCCCTTTAATAAAAAGAAGAAATACAAAAATATAAAAAAATTATAAAAAAAGGAGGGTTGCCATCCTGGGCCCTTTAATAATAAAAAAAATATATAAACATTTTATTTTTATAAAATAAGGGAGGGGGGGTTGCCATCCAGGGGAATGGGGAACTTCAGGTCCATGGGGACCTCTGGGCCCTTTAATAAAAAGAGAAAAGAAAAAGAAATGAAAAAAATATATCAGAAAAAAAAAATATATAAGAAAAAAAATATATAAATATGTATAAAAAAAGGGGGGATTGCCATCTGGGCTCTGGGGACCTCCAGGCCCATTACAAAAAAAAAGGGGGTTGTCATCCGGGCCCCTTACAGGTGTACTGCCTGTACCTCCCTGATGGCGGCCCTGCTCAGGGCTGTGAGAGAGGAGAGAAGGGCACACAGAGAAACTATGCCTGCCCCTACCCTCTGCTGCTTCTTCAGAGAAGCCTTTGTATTGTGTGAATGAGTTCACATAATATTAAGGCTTCTGGGCAGGAAGATAGGGAGGGGCAGGCATAGCAGCTGCACCAACTCTAATGTTGAAGATGCTTAGGCCTGAAACATCAGCATCAGACTCCTTAAAATACACAGACTATCGTCTTCCAAGAGTGAAATAATACTGTCAGTTGTAAATAATAGAGATAAGCTCGGGAGATGTTATGCACCTCCTTATGCCTCGTACACACGGGCAAACATGTACGATGAAAACGGTCCGCCGTACCGTTTTCAGCGGACATGCCCGTCCGGAGATTTCTGTATGATGGCTGTACACACCATCATACAGAAATGAGAGACAATCCGCGCGGACAGACAGCGCGGTGACGTGTTTGCGCCGTCGCCACGACGATGACGCGGCGACGTGCGCGACGCTGAAAGGTCAATGCTTCCACGCATGCGTCGAAGTCATTCGACGCATGCAAGGGATGGCGGCCGCTCGGACATGTACGGTAAGTTTGTACAGATGACCGAACATGTCCGACAGACAGGATTCCAGCGGGCATGTTTATAAGTAAGTTTAGAAACATTTGTCCGCTCGAAAACGGTCTGGCGGGCAAATGTACGCTGGAATCCTGTCTGATCGGCCGTACACACAACCGAACATGTCTGCTGAAACTGGTCCGCGGACTTAACCGTTCTCCCCACTCCAGACCCTATATAAAAGTTAGGACATAACCCTTAAAAATTAAGCTGTTCATACACTTCTGTACAAAAATTATTTCTATATCCTTTAAATTTGCAGTTGGGGACAAAAAAAAACACAATTGCACCCCCAAAAATTACTACCCTTCTTCTACAAAAGCAGAGGACGGGTGTGTGTCACGGCTGTAAGTCACCCGGTGGCACGGCCCTTCTGACATCACAGCACTGTTTTTTTCTTTATTTTTTAATAGCCGGGTGTCGGCAATTGTAACTGCAAGTCATTTTATATGGGATTTTTTTCTTTAGATATGTCAGTTTTGCTGTAGCATTTTCCGTATATGCTACAAATGTGGCACTTTACAGGTACATTAAGGGGGCCCCCAGGCATGATATTTAAAGGAATTTTTAATTTCCATTGTTGCACTATAAGCATCATTAAAATCACTGCTGCTGAAAAAAAAAGTTTTTATTTTTTTAATTGATACGTGTCCCCCAGGGCAGAACCCAGACCCCCATACCCCTTTTATGGCCGATTACTTGCATATAAGCTGTCAAGATGGGCACTTTTGAATTTTCCTATTCGGTTCCAATAGACTTCAATGGGGTTCGCTGTTCGGGTTAGAACATTTCCCCTTTTCAGGAGTTCTTCTGCGAACCAAACAGGGGAGTGTTGGCCCATCACTACTTAAAGCGGGATTCCACCCGCAATTTTTTTTTTAAAAGTCAGCAGCTACTAACAGTGTAACTGCTGACTTTTAAGAAGGACACTTACCTGTCCTAGTCGCCCACGATGTTGGTCCCCCGACGGCGATCGCTGGCGATCGCTAGGTCCTGGTGCCTCCATGCCTCCATCCTCCATGGTGCAGTGAGTAGCACTTTCGCCTAGCAGCAAAAGGGTCGCTGGTTCGAATCCCGACCATGACACCATCTGCTTGGAGTTTGCATGTTCTCCCTGTGCCTGCGTGGGTTTCCTCCGGGTACTCCGGTTTCCTCCCACACTCCAAAGACATGCTGGTAGGTAAATTGGATCCTGTCCAAAAATTGGCCCAGTATATACTGTATGTGTATGACTGTGTGTCCCAAGCGCGTCAAGATCCTACGGGGTAAAATGACCGCACCAGCCAAGCAGACACTGGCTGGAAAAAGCGCCCAGAGGCGATTCAGTTCGCATGTGTAGCGCTATACAAGTCATTCATTCATTCATTCATCCTTACTAAGGGAAACAGGTAGTGAAGCATTACGGCTTCACTGACCGTTTCCTACTGCGCATCTGCGACTCGCACGGTGCTTTGTGAATGGGCGGCTGCCTCCTGGGATACACACAGTTCCCAAAAGGCTCATTCACATAAAAAGACACAGCGACATAGGACGAGCCAGAAGATCCACCGTGGTGGAAGAAGACGCAGAAGAACCACTTCCGCATAGCAACCGCCCTTTCAGATAAGTATAAAAAAAAATTAAAAAAAAATATTTATTTTAGGATTTTTAGGGGAAAAAAATGGGTGGAACTCCACTTTAATACCATGAATAATAACATATTATTAGATTTTAGCTCTGGGAGTATATAATGAGTTTGGCAATTCTAAAGAAATGCTTAAATAACACATTCAAATTTTATTTAACCCATTAGATTTTAGACGACTAAAATGTACTGGAGATTTTAGACGACTAAAATGCACTGGAGATTTTACTAGACTAAAATAGGACTAAAACTAAAACAATTCAGATAAGACTAAAACGGCATTTTACATAGGTGTGTGCAGCCTTTGGCATTGCACCCCAAAGCTCAAACACACTCTACCGATCACTCACGAACGATGTTCATTCAGAAAGGGAAGGGGCCGGAAAATTACATATTTACTGGCCCCTTCCCCCACTCATCCTAAAACATCCACAGCAACAACCGGTGGGAGAGGGGGGAAAGCCGGCAGGGCTGTAGGGGTAAGGAGGGGGAGCCAGGTCAGTAGGGGGAATCTGTTCTGCACAGGGTGATTAGGGTGTGCCTGGGCACAACTGGCACACCCTGTGCGCACGCCTATGGCATTTTAGTCAAAAGACTAAAATAGGACTAAAACTAAACTGCCATTTTAGTCCAAAGACTATAACTAAAACTAAAATGAAATTTGAACCCTGCTTTCCACCAGCCATGATCTGCCTACATTGCATAGAGGGAGCACAGAAATAATGTATGTAATGAAATCAGAAAGCTTGCATTTAAAAATATTGCTGGACCAAAGAATGCAAAATATAAGTAGATTAGACGTTGGCTTTGGATGTTATAGGCTTAAATCTTCTCAATGAAATTAGATATGCTAGCCAAATGTTCATGTTAAATAGCTATCTCCAACCACGTCGCCTCAGTTTGTTCTGTTAATGCAAACATAAAAGGCCTTTCCACTACCCTCGTCTACCTCTGCCTATCCCAAATCTCTCTGAGTGTTAATCGATTTCACAAAGAAATTACAACAATTTTAAATGCAAGTATTATACTATAAAATTGTAATTCTAAGTAAGTCAAGGCATATCCCTTTATAAACAAAGTTTAATTTTAAGCCAAGGCATCAAGTAGGATTACTTATAGCTCTTTAACTACAAAGCTCAAAGAAAGTACGACATTAATTGTAAGAAAGACAAATTTAGCAGGAAAAGTATGCTATGATTATAGAAGGAAATCTCTAATTAAGACTAATTTCTTTAACACATGCCAGGATCTCTGTTTGCAGACGATAGTGAGACCTAAAGCACTTACAGGCATTGGTTTTCAAAAAGTTACGACGGTGTATCTCAGGAAACACCGTCGTATCTCTGTTTTTGGCCCCGGGTATCTATGCGAGTGATTCCTAGAATCATTTTCGCATAGATACGGCCAAGATCCGACAGGTGTAAGTGACTTACACCGTCGGATCTTAGATGTAATTCGACGCCGGCCGCTAGGTGGCGTTTACGTTCAGTTCTCATTTGACTATGCAAATGAGCCTGATACGCCGATTCACGAACGAATTTGCGCTGCGTAGTTGTCGTTTACGTCGTTTCCGTAAGCGTACGGGGGTAACCTTACGCCAGTCCGCCTTATGCCATGTTAAGTATGGTGTCGGGTCAGCGTCGTCTTTTTCCGTCAGTTACGTCATTTTACTAAGTCGTCCGCGAATACGACTTTACGTCAATGACGCTCACGTCGGCATCATTGACGTTTTCCGTCGTGAGCTGGAGCATGCGCACTGGGCTCTTTTTCCGCCCGGCGCATGCGCAGTTCGATCGGCGCGGGGGCGCGCTTAATTTGAATACAAGCCGCCCCCTTTGAATTACGCGGCCATACGCCGGGCCATTTACACTACGCCGCCGCAAATTACGGAGCAAGTGCTTTGCGAATACAGCACTTGCTCCAGTAAGTTGCGGTGGCGTGGTGTAAATGGCTTACACTACGCCAATTCTTTGCGAACCTGGCCCATTGTGTCCTAAAAATTACACTTACACCTTCCCAAGTAGCTTTCAGACCCTCACCTTTTGGCAGGCAAGTAGATCTGTCCATCTAGACACAGGGGCACTCAGTCTATATGGTCTGAACTCATGAACCATAATATTACATAGTTACTTATAGTAACATAGTCAGGTTGAAAAAAGACACAAGTCCATCCAGTTCAACCATAAAAAAAATATATATATATATATCGTACAATCCCATATTCATAATTTTATACCCACAGTTGATCCAGAGGAAGGCAAAAAAAAAAACAACAGCAGAGCATGATCCAATTTGCTACAGCAGGGGAAAAAATTCCTCCCTGATCCCCCGAGAGGCAATCGGATTTTCCCCGGATCAACTTTACCTATAAATATCAGTACTCAGTTATATTATGTACATCTAGGAAAGTATCTAGGCCTTTCTTAAAGCAATCTACTGAGCTGGCCAGAACCACCTCACCAACAGGCAAGTACTGTATTAATAAAGCTTTGTGAATACAGTACTTGCCTCACTATGTTACGTCGGCGTAGTGCAAATGGGATGCGCTACGCCGGCATAAAGATACGCCGCCATACGTGAATCTAGCTATATAACTATTGCGCAAACCAATCAGTATACGCTTATTGCCATTTGTATTACCAAAAATATGTAGAAGAATACATATCGGCCTAAACTGAGAAAAAAATTGCTTTAAAAAAAAAAAAATGGGGATATTTATTATAACAAAAAGTACAAAATATTATGGGCCGGATTCATAAAGAGTCCGGCCAGTCGTATCTATGCGCCTGATTCATAGAATCAGGTTACGCATAGATGTCCCTAAGATCCGACAGGTGTCTTAGGCTGCAATTCTAGGCCGGCCGCTAGGTTGCGATTCCATTGCGGTCGGCGTAGAATATGCAAATGAGTCGTTACGCCGATTCACGAACGTACGCTTGCCCGTCGCAGTAAATTTACGCTGTTTTTGTAAGAGATATGCGGTGTAAAGATAAAGCTGCCCCCTAGGTGGCGTAGCCAATAATAAGTATGGCCGTCGTTCCCGCGTCGAAATCTTAAAATTAACGTTGTTTGCGTAAGTCGTCCGTGAATGGCGCTGGACGCCATTTACATTAACGTCGAAACCAATGACGTCCTTGCGACGTCATTTAGCGCAATGCACGTTGGGAAATTTTAGGGACGGCGCATGCGCAGTACGATCGGCGCGGGAACGCGCCTAATTTAAATGATCCACGCCCCCTACCCGGATCATTTGAATTAGGAGGGCTTGCGCCGGGCGGATTTACGCTACGCCGCCGCAACTTTACAGGCAAGTGCTTTGTGAATCAAGCACTTGCCCGTAAAACTTGCGGCGGCGTAACGTAAATGTGATACCTTTACCCTGCCGCAGATTTACGCGATTATACGTGAATCTAGCCCTATGTTTTTTTCAAAATTTACGCTTTTTTTATTTATAGTGCAAAAAATGTAAATCTCATGATCAAATACCACCAAAAGAAAGCTATATTTGTGGGGAAAACAATATTTGGGTAAAGCGTCGCACGACCGGGCAATTATCAGTTAAAGCGACGCAGTGCCGAATGGCAAAAAATGGCCCGGTCATTGGGCAGCCAATTCTTCTGGGGCTGAGGTGGTTAATGTCTCCACTTTTTGCCTTGATGACATCAATTCTAGCTACATTTGCACATAGAACAAAAAATTAGGTAGGTAGGTTGTTCCTGAACACCTTGGAGAACTAAGCGCAGATCTTTTGTGAATGTAGCCTCTACAGTCTCATTTCCTTCTGTCTCTTCATGTAATCCCAGAAAGACTAAACTAATGTTAAGATTAGGGCTCTGTGGGGGCCATACCATCTCTTCCAGGACTTATTTTTTATCAAACATAGTTCTTTATGACTTTGACTGCATATTTGGTGGATCATTGCTCTGCTGCAGAATGACTTTAGGACCAATCAGAAACATCCCTAAGGGTTCTGCATGATGGATAAATATCTGCCTGTACTTTTTGGCATTGAGAAGGCCATTATTACTGGACCTCCAGAAGATATACCCCCCTACATGACCAGGCCAATTTTTGTGATACGGCACTGCGTAACTTTAACTGACAATTGCGCGGCCATGTGGCACTGTACCCAAATAACATTTATGCCATTTTTTCCCACAAATATAGCTTTTTTTGGTGGTATTTGATCAATACTGTGTTTTTTCTTTTTGTAAACAAATCAAAATACAATTTAAAAAGAACAAAACAATATTTTTTTACTTTCTGCTATACAACATATTAAATAAAAAAATATATAAAAACACATTTCTTCATATATTTAGGCCAATGTGTATTCTGCTACATGTTTTTGGTAATAAAAAAAATCCCAAAATGCTTAAATTGATTGTTTTTTACTAGGGTTGTCCCGATACCAATACTAGTATCGGTATAGGTACCGATACCGAGCATTTGTGCAAGTGCTTGTACTTGGTCGGCGGCGAGCGGACTCTGGGGTGGGCTGCGTTAGTAGGTGGTTTGGGCCGCCTCAGTGGGTAGAGCGGACAAACGGATTCAGTGGGCGGGGAGGGCGGGTCTGGCGTCAGAAGGCGGATCGGGCGGAGTGGGCGGGCGGCCTCAGTAGGCGCATCGGTCGCCGTCATCTTGGCACACCCTGCACTTGGCCACAGTAAGCCAGCAGCTGACATCTTGTTACACCCGTTGGTGAGTGCAGGGTGTACCAAGATGGGCGCTGCAGCATAGAATTTCCTCATGTCAGCAAAGTGGTCTTGTATGCCTTGGCACATATGTCACAGAGCAGAGCCAACATTTTGGTTAACTCCTACTTTTTCATATACCATCCGGATACTTCGCCCCCTTGTGACATCACAGACCCATCATGCCCCGGAGGTGAAGTCACAAGGGGTGGGGTCTCTGAATGATGTCATCCGCCCTATCGCAGCATTGGAGGTTATTTTTTTTCTAATTTTCAGCGGTGGAAGAAGCCAGACGAAGACTGGAGGAAGAAGTGGAGAAAGGAGAAGAACGGAGGGAAAAGTAGAAGATTATCAGGAAAAGGCCCTTGTCCTCATCAACATGGGAACAAGGTGCTTTGGGGGGACCCCAAAGCACCCTCCCCATGTTGAGGGCATGTGGCCTGGTATGGTTCAAGGGGGGGGGGGCACTCGCTTGTCCCCCCCTTACCTGACCTCTAGGATGCATGCTCAGATAAGGGTCCGGTATGGATTTTGGGGGGACCCCATGTCAATTTTTATTTGAATTTTGAATTTTCACAATGTTTTTTTCATAGATTTTTCATCTATATTGCCGGGAGGCGGCACTACATTACAGCCGTGAGCAAGTTTAAATCAGAGGTCCCCCCACCACTCCAAAAATTAAAAGCCAGCAGCTACACATACTGCAGCTGCTGTCTTTTAATAATAGGACACTTACCTGTCCTGAAATCTAGCTGATGTTTCCATCAGCTGTTGGGTGCTGCCACTGCCATTGCGGGTAAGGGAACCCCGGCAGTGTAGCCTTAAGGCATGCATGCGTGAGGCTCCGCTCCTCTCTCCTACTGGCCCAGGGGGAGGAGGAGCGAGCTGAGGAGGGAGTTGAGCGTTGACGTCAACGACCGCTGCTGTGCTTCCGGAAGTGGGAACAGGATACCGCTTTCCCCTCTAAAAGTGCCGAATGTGGCACCAGAGGGGAGGAGGTAACAAATGAGCAGAAGTTCCACTTTTGGGTGGAACTCCGCTTTAAATGACATTCACACATATGCACCACTTTACAGGCAGAATAAGGGGACCCCCCAGGCACAATATTTAAAGGAATATTTCATTTTTATTGTTTCGCTTTAAGCATCATTAAAATCACTGCTCCTTTATAAAAAGATTGTCTTAAAAAGTTTTTTGCATTGATACATGTCCCCCAGTGCAGTACCCAGGTCCCCAAACCCTTTTTGTAACCAATAATTTGCATACAAGCCTTCAATGAGGACTTTGGATTTTGCAGGTTCGAGTCCCATTTATTTTAAGATTTCCCGTATATGCTGCTGTGACAGGCATGTTCGTCGGCAATAACACGCTTTTTACTTGCATGTCCGCCCAGTTGAAGTCTCAATAGACTTTAATTGGATACTATTAAATGTAGAACTCCCAATACTTCCCAGGATTTCTTAGTATATCAGCCCATAATGCCCCGTACACACGAGCGGTTTTCCCGTCAGAAAAAAAAACGATGGTTTTCCTGACGGAATTCCTCTCAAGCCTGTGTTGCATACACACAGTCACAGAAAAGTTCTCTGAACTTTCGAGCGTTAAGAACGCGGTGACATACAACTCTACGACAAGGCGAGAAAAAGAAGTTCAATGCTTCTGAGCATGCATCGAATTGTTTCCGAGCATGCATGCTTTTTTTCCGGTCGTGTGTACGGACATAAGTCTTCTGTTGCAGCCAAATATTTAAAATTTGGACTCATCAGTCCTGAGTAGTGTTGAGCAGAATATGCCATATTCGATTTCGCGATATATCTCGAATATATATTCGAATATTCGAGATATATTCGCTAAATTCGAATATTCGTGATATTTTATCGAAATTAAATGATTGCGATTTTTCGCTATTGCGAATGCGAAAATAATTGAGATTTTTTGATAACTGCGGTAGGAGCACTCAGAATATTCGTGATATTTTATCGAAATATCGCAACATGCGAATGCGATATTTATTGCGCAATTTCGAGAAATGCTGGAGGAGCGCTCTGATTGGCTCAGAATATTTGTGATATTTTATCGAAATATCGCAACATGCGAATGCGATATTTACTGCGCAATTTCGACAAATGCTGTAGGAGCACTCTGATTGGCTCAGAATATTCATGATATTTTACAATACAAAATAATTGCGAATATTCGGCAAATGCGGAAGGAGCACTCTGATTGGCTCAGAATATTCTTGATATTTTACAATACAAAATAATTGCGAATATTCGGCAAATGCGGAAGGAGCACTCTGATTGGCTCAGAATATTCTTGATATTTTACAATACAAAATAATTGCGAATATTCGGCAAATGCAGAAGGAGCACTCTGATTGGCTCAGAATATTCTTGATATTTTACAATACAAAATAATTGCGAATATTCGGCAAATGCAGAAGGAGCACTCTGATTGGCTCAGAATATTCTTGATATTTTACAATAGAAAATAAAAAGTGTTTTGCATTGGTGGTGATTCTTTACTCTATCCATCTGTCACAGCCGTTTGTCAATCAAACACCTTGAAGATTGAACACGTTCATGCTGCATGCTTTGGACTTTTTTTCACTTCACATATCAAAGACATTTTTATGAAAGATTATTTTTCTATTATTGGGACTATATTTCTTTATATATTTGTTTCACTGTGTATTTCACAAGTTATTTGCGCTTGTTTATTTTATAATTTGCCCACATGTCTTGTCACTAGACATATTTTTTATTCTTGTAGAGCGACTCCATTTTCTGTCTTGTATTAAATTATGTTGTATAACATTTTTGAGTTGCTGCTGTATTCTCCCCTTTTTTTAAGGTATGCGCAATTTTTTCCTTCTTACAAAAAAATAATAATATCAAACATACAAATATTCATAACAGAAACATACACAAAGCCCCCCCTTTTGCATCAGAGACAATCAGAGTTCTCCTACCACAGTTATCGAAAATTCGCAATCATTTTCGCATTCGCAATAGCGAAAAATCGCAATGTTTTTTTTTTCAATTTGGCAACATAAAAGGATCGCCTCAGCTTAGCTACTCGGCCCAGGGTCTCTAATCATACCAGCAATGCTTTTAGACGTCGATAGGATGTGATCTGTTTTAAAAATCAAATTGAAAAAATGCGAATATTCGGAATTGCGAATATTCACCGCGAAATTCGAAATATAGCGCGATTTCTCGAATATGCTATATTCGAGTCGAATATTCGCAATGCGAATATTCGTGAGCAACACTAGTCCTGAGCACCTGCTGCCATTTATCCGCACATTAGTTCTTGTTATTTTCAGAATAAATAAGTTGCTTAGCTGTGTTTCCACACTGAAGGTATGGCTTTTTATTCGCACATTTTCTATAAAGACCACCTCTTACCAGACCTCTCTGAACTATACATAGGTGTACTAGGGTCCAACTGGTTTCTGTCAGCTCTGAGCTGCTGGTGCCAATGGACATTTTCTGATTGTGAAGGAAAGTCTGCATGATTTGTCTTTTATCTGCTGCATGTTTCCTTGGCTAACTACTGCTTTCAACTTTTCTTGTTTCTTTGTGCTTCTGCAGAATAGCTTGACAGCACATCTGAGACACCTTTGTGATGCCGGAAGACCACCCTGTGCCTTGTTGCTTTGCTCAGTCTTGCCATTGTGTAAGATTTTTTTGTACACTCAACTGCCTTCATTGACCTTATCTTTTTATTAGAGCATGGCTTTGCCCCACCCTGTTTTATTCCTCCTACACAGATGATTCCGTTTGATCTAATGATTTCATTTCACCTACATGCTATCTTCCTGATCATTAACATCAGTCTATATCATTTAATCATGCATTGGACCATATGCCTTCCAAAATTTAACTGCGTGAAATTTTATATTAAAGAATTAATTCTGTTTTAAAGATGTAGCGCTACCCCCGGAGGAGCCGCTGGTGAGATTGGGGATCTACTCTCATTAACTGTTTTACCCCCTTTAACTGTCTCGAACCCTCCCTTGGCACACCAGATGAGTACAATGGTATTGTGACCCCTACTTGGCTGGGGCCGCAATAGCAATACATAAAACATGCAATGATAATGCAATAATTTTATTACCTTTTCTTTTGTGTCGTTGGCTCCCAGAGTAAACACACGTCACACAATTAATATATTCAAACCAAAAGAATAACTTTACTTTGCTTGTGGTAAAGAAGAAAAGGGCTTGAATAGCATATTAATTAATCACAAGTATTATCACACAATGACTCTGCAAAGGGCCCTTTGCGAGAGTTAGCAAACAGTAAGAGAAATGGTTAATCAGAATAAACTCTATAGTGGACTTTTAATAGTCTCTGCTCGCGAGCTCCCCTAGTGGGCAGTCCTGCAGAACAGCTAATGATGAACTATTTGCCAGGCCTGGCTTAAACAGCTCCCAGATGTCTCCTAGGAACAAATAGCTAGATTCAGGTAGCCGGGCGCATCTTTGAGGCGGCGTAGCGTATCGTATTTACGTTATGTCGCCGTAAATCAGAGAGACAAGTGCTGTATTCACAAAGCACTTGCCTCCTAAGTTACGGCGGCGTATCGTAAATGGGGCCGGCGTAAGCGTGCCTAATTCAAATGAGGGGGGCGTGTTTTATGTAAATGGGTGGTGACCCGACGTGATTGACGTTTTTTACGAACGGCGCATGCGCAGTCCGTGTAAATATCCCAGTGTGCATTGCTCCAAAGTACGCCACAAGGACGTATTGGTTTCGACGTGAACGTAAATTACGTCCAGCCCCATTCACGGACAACTTACGCAAACAACGTAAAATTTTCAAATTTCGACGCGGGAACGACAGCCATACTTAACATTGGCTAGGCCAACTAGGGGGCAGCTTTATCTTTACGCCGGCGTTCCTCTTACGGAAACGGCGTATCTTTACTGCGACGGGCGCACGTACGTTCGTGAATCGGCGTATCTAGTCATTTACATATTCTACGCCGAACTCAATGAAAGCACCACCTAGCGGCCAGTGGAAAAATTGCACCCTAAGATACGACGGCGTAGGAGACTTACGACGCTCGTATCTTAGCCTAATTTAAGCATATCTGGTTTCCAGAATACGCTTAAATTTGCAACGGCGTAGATTCCGAGTTACGACGGCGTATCTACTGATACGCCGGCGTAACTCTTTATGAATCTGGCTAAAAGTCTTTGTTGCGGCCGTTGGTGCACTTTTAGATTGTAATCCAAAAGGGTAAACGAGGAAATAAACTCAGTCAACAAGGTGTGGCGAATGCCAATACTTATGAACTGATCACTCGTCAGCGTCCTCTCTGGTTCAGTCAGGGTTCAAACATGTGGCCCCAGTTTACAGGGTGACTCTAAGCTATCAACATAAAGGGGTTTTTGAGGTTTTGAGCATGTGCCCTCTCATCCAACAGGCCCGATCCGCCTGGATTCTTCTCAAAGGCATGCTGGTCAATCACTGATCCACAGCACGAGATCTCCAGTATCAGGTTCCCACTGTTTCAGTCGTCAGCTGGGAGGCTTCTCCGGTCTCTTGGCACACGAACTGGACACACTTGGTCTTGCTTCCCTCCGGATGGTCAGTCTTCCGGTGGATCCAAACCAAGGCTTCAGGCCTAACAACTCTGCTGTGGAGCTCTACACAGCTCAGCAGAGGAGAAGATGCAGGTGCCGAGAGAAAGAGATCAGCTCCTCCCTGTCTTTAAATAACCTCCCCCATAAGTCTGTGCGGAGGTGTCACATGTTCCAATAAGGCAGGGCATTGTGGGAAGTGTAGTCTGTTTCTACTAGGAGTCAATGGAGTCCATATCTCCCCATACTTCCGATCCCACAATGCATGGCTTCTAAAAGGGTGTGAACATGTATATACAAACATAACTAGAGCTCAGTGGGGATTCACACTATATAGTCCATGATAGTGTGACCCCGCTACAGAAGTTGCCTACCAGAAGTTTAACATTTACTGCTGGCTTTGATGTTCCCCCACGATGTACAAGAACTTCCTGGTTTACAGGCACGCATGTCCTCTGCTTCTCATGCTGTAGTTGGACACAGCACGAGTTTGTCAGCAGGCTTGCAGCCAATTTAAATTTGGCTGTGAACCTGCTGATGGCTGTGGCCAACTTCACCACAGAGACTGTGTGTGTTAGTAAACACAGAGCACAGATCTGGCTGTTTTTTTCTCCCAGATTTCACTCATCGTTCAGAGCTGAAATCAGGAAGGTAAGCCAGTCAGTTTGTTAGTAAATGGGCACACATACACTTGTTAGGCACACAGTTAACTGCTTAAAGGGGTTGTAAAGACAAAAATATTTTCCTCTTAAATTAAAGTCTGACAGTAGCTGATAAAGTAAAAAGTAATGTTTTGCATTATAACTAGTTTGATACGTGTTGAAATCGAGCTGTTTTATTCACCTCCGCCACTCCTGAATCATTATTCTCACTGACTTCCTGGTTTGCGGTGCGCATTCATTCTTGCTACATCACGGCCTAATGGGAACTTCAGTTCCCATTAGGCTTAGCCTCCATGCCTGTGAGGGATAAGAGAGCATCTTCATGCAGGGCTGTAGTCATAGGGAGGGGGTGAGCACATTCTGCTTTCCACCATGCAAAACGGCTCAGATGCTGGTGGAAAGCAAGAAGAGGAGAGACAGGAAATGGCATTTTCAGACCTGGATTTCTGTATTTTGGAGGTCAAAAGGAAAAACAAGGTAAGTGCTATTTAAATGCTCTAGCTTACAGCAATCAACTGATCTAATAAAAAACAAACCTTTGTCCATGCCATATATATGTCGGCAGAATGGCACAGACAGACATTATCACGTAACTGTACGTGGCCCTTTATATGCCTGCCGTGTGGTCACGAGCGCGCTGGCGGCGGCACGCTCGTGACCCTGCCACCTGCCCAGTGAGTCGGACCGCGGGTCCCGCTGACTCGATTGCCGGGGGGAACCCTGCGATCGTCTCACAGAGGTATAGAGCGGGGAGATGCTTGTGTAAACAAGCATCTCCTTGATCTGCCTAGTGAGAATGACACTGATCTCGGCTCCGTGTACTCGGAGCCGAGATCAGTGACATGTGACATAGTGCCCATCCCCCCACAGTTAGAAACACAATGCAGGGAACACGTAACCCCTACAGCGCCACCTAGTGGTTAACCCCTTCACTGCCAGTGTCATTTTCACAGTAACCAGTGCATTTTTATAGCACTGATCGCTGTGAAAATGACAATGGTCCCAAAAATGTGTCAAAAGTGTCCGATGTGTCCGCCATAATGTCGCAGTCATGAAAAAAATCACTGATCGCCGTCATTACTAGTAAAAAAAAATTTATAAAAATGTCATAAAACTATCCCCTATTTTGTAAACACTAATCAATAAATGCTTATTGCAATTTTGTTTACCAAAAATAAGTAGAAGAATACGTATCGGCCTAAACTGAGGAACAAAATGTTTTTTTTTTTAATATATATTTTTTTGGGGGGATATTAATTATAGAAAAAAGTAAAAAATATTGCATATTTTTTCTAAATTGTCGCTCTATTTTTGTTTATAGTGAAAAATATAAACCGCAGAGGTGATCAAATACCACCAAAAGAAAGCTCTATTTGTGGGAAAAAATCTATTTTGTTTGGGATCCACGTTGCAAGACCGCGCAATTGTCAATTAAAGCGACGCAGTGCCAAATCGCAAAAAGTGGCCTGGTCTTTGACCACCCAAATGGTCCGGGGCTGAAGTGGTTAACCCATTCATTGCCCTCCTGATCACCCCTGTCATCCAGCCAGTGACAGCATACAGTAAAATCACTGATCACTGTACTAGTGTCACTAGCGATGTCAAATAAAGTCAGTTAGTGTTCCTCCCAGCCAATGTCAGTTAGCGCTAATCCCTGATTGCCCGCCACACTATCAAACTCATACAGTAAGTCGTCGATCACCGCCATTACTAAAATAGTGTCTGTCTGGATCAGTATCCTGGTCTCAATCAGAATTATCTTAGTGTACCCAAAAATGTTTTGGATTTTTTTTTAACCAAAGACATGTAGCATGATACACTTCGGCCTACATTTATGAAGAACTTTGATTTTATTGGATATGTTTTATAAAAGAATGTAGAAAATCTAGTTGTTTTTTTTATTGTTGTTTTTTTTTTTTGTTTATATAATAATATAATATATATAAAAAAAGTGGGGAACAAATAACACCAAAAGAAAGCTTTCTTTGTTTGAAAAAAAAGTATATATATTTAATTTGTGTACAGTGTTGCATGACTGAGCAATTGGCAGTTAAGTTAGCACAGTGCTGAAAAGCAAAACAAAATTCTGGTCATAAGGGGGGTAAAATCTTCTGGAGGTAAAGTGGCTAAGTGATAAATGTAAATGTATACTACCCCTGTGAGGGCCACTTAAGGATGCTGCATCCCAATGGTTGTCCTGACCTTGTAAGTTTTCTGATACCTCTGACACTCTGGGTTCAGACATTTTCTGTAGACAAAGAAACGTAAATGCAAACACACAATAATTTACCATAAACCAGGTGGGTTTGTTTACTTAAAGTTTTGCAGTAAGTAAGGTCAGCAGTAAAGAGATATGGTTATTACTTTTTTAAGAGCAATTAAATAGATAACCAACTGAAAACCCTTAGTGTTATGTAACCAGTAGAGTTCAACCAACTCAGGATTTATGACTGAAGACCTGAAAAAGGGTAAAAGAATGACCAAGCTCGATTTAGACTAAGCCCTTTAGCCTCCTGCCACCACAGCCCCAGTAATGGTCACAAAACATGTAGAGCAAAAATATCTATCAGCGGAATATCCAAGAAACATATGAGGATGAGTGGTACCCCAACACTTTGAGTATCTGTATATGAGATGAATTGAGACTCATGTTATTAGCATTATATACATTATCTTATCTTCTAGGGCAGGGGTGCCCAACCTCTTGAAGAGCGAGGGCCACTTAAGCAACTTGGTAACCAGTCGAGAGCCACAATGAGCGGGCAGATGACAGGTCACGAATACTCTATAGGTCCTCCGATCTGCCTAGATGAAAGGGGAAGAATTAAAGGATTAAAGGTAGGCGGGCATAATCAGACATCTTTCGCTCTATAGAGGTGAATTGAGGGTCCCATTTGGTCAGGCTGATCATGTAAAAGGGCCTAAGGCTGCTTTCACACTGATGTGCTGCGGTTTACACATACTGTGGGTGCAGCATAGTGCATCTGTGTCTATCCTGCGGGTTAACTGAACTTTGCCATAGACTCTACCTGTGGCAAAAGCCGGCGCTGTAGAGGAAGCATCGGCTTTTGGGGCTCTGCTCTGCAGCTGCTTTCTTCCTCTACCACCAGCTTCATTCACAACATTGATGCTGTGGTATGACGGGTCGGCAACCTGCGAGCTGGGCTTGCCAACCCACCATTCCAGAGCAGGAGGTCGCGGGCCACATCAGAGGGCTCCGCGGGCCACATGTGGCCCCCGGGCCACTGGTTGGCCATCCCTGTTCTAGGGGATCCATATGTAGTCCAAGAACAATTTTATGATTGTTTTTATGTCTTTCTATTGTTGTACTGTGTGAAAAACTTTTTAATGTTGATTAATAAATTGTTACTGTACATTTTATTTTGCCTTTAAAGTCCATTATCACCTTTGAATTTCATTACAGCCCCATTAATAACACAATAACTAAATACAATTCAAATAAGCAGCTCCTTGAGTCTTTGGGTGTAAAGAGGATGAGCTAGTGCTCACCACTCTCAGCTATATCCTGCTCAAGGGAAGTAGGCCTCTGCAGAATCTGGCTTTAAGGGACCGTGCTTGACCCCCACGTCGCCCCATGCCTCAGTCCAGCTGGTTCTAGGATGCAGGTGATGATCGGATGTTGCTGACAGCAGGTGCGCCCACACCTGCTTGTGGTGACTCTCTCTCTTCGCATTGGCCGCAGCACAGACATTGTCTTCCTACTGTCCGAGATTGACTCCCCAGCAAAGGCTATTTATCACTTCTCCCAGCATTCTGTTCTCTTCCTCCTGCCGGCTGGAACTTGTAATCCCCAACGATCCAGGTTCAATGTATATTTGAGCTCTTTGAACTATGTGTCCCAAGATCTTCCACTCTTGGGTAAGTTTTCACTTACTCTGCATTTGGGATGTGACAAGACGATTCCCAGGCTGAGCACTAGAGGGAGCAGCCTCACTGTGGCAGATGCTGTAGAGTGTCCTCTGATAACACAGGCAATTTAGCCAGCTCCTGGCTACAAAAACTATTAGTTTCTATCAGTTTTTTAAAGCATGCTTACTAGATATTGTTTTTCACATTTCAGGTGGCTGGTAATCTACAAGGTCATTAATCCCCCACCTTAAACATTTGCACAGTACTGCATGTGCTACTGAGGAAGGGATAAAAGTGATCCCTGAATGCTGGAAGTAAAGCAAGTGGATTTATGAACTTTGCATGTCTTCAGATGTTTCTGTTTATTTTACACATTTACTGAACATATGCAAGAAGGAGCAGTTGTACATTAACATATAACCAATAAAACATATGAATGGGTTCAAAATTGTTACACATAAAAACATTATAATCCATTAAAGACTATTAGCTAGATTTAGAGAGACTTAGGCTGGCGTATCAATAGATACGCCAGCCTAAGTCAGAATTTGTGTCGGCGCTAATTTTAGGGTATTCTGGTAACCAGATACGCTTAAATTAGGCTCAGATACGAGCGGCGTAAGTGTCTTACACCGTCGTATCCTAAAGTGTAATTTTTAGGCTGACCGCTAGGTGGCGCTTCCATTGCGGTCGGTGTAGAATATGTAAATCACTAGATACTCCTATTCACGAACGTACGCCCGGCCGACGCAGTACAGATACGCCGTTTACGTAACGCATTATCAGGTCTAAAGTTATTCCATCAAATAGCTGGAATAGTAATGTTAATTATGGCCGCCGTTCTCACGTCGAAATTTGAAAATTTTATGTCGTTTGCGTAAGTCATCCGTGAATAGGGTTTTACGTCATTTACGTCCACGTCGAAATCAATAGGACCGTGCGGGGTACTTTGCCGCAATGCACACTGGGATATGTAGGCAGGCGGAAGACGTTCGTAAAATACGTCAATCACGTCAGGTCAAGCCCCATTAACATAAAACACGCCCCCTTAGCTAAATTTGAATTAGGCGCCATTACGCCCGCCCGATTTACGCTACGCCGCCGTAACTTAGCAGGCAAGTACTTTGTGAATCACGTACTTGCCTCGCTAACTTACGGAGGCATAGTGTAAACACGATACGCTACGCCGCCGCAAAGTTAGGACGCCCTTTCTGAATCTAGCTATATAGAGAGAACAGAGCATAAAAAAAAATACATTTGTATTCAAGGTGAATGCAGCATAGTTCAGATATTCCTATTTAATTGGTTATTGCTTTTCTTGGATTACGTTCTAGAATTTTTTTTTTACATGGGAGGGATTATTGGCCTCACACTTACATTCTAGACTTTATCATTATTATCGAAAGATTAATGGGGTGTACCTTGCTAGTGTTCAATCTGGTCCTTGATTTGTACATTTTTCGCTCCATAAGACGTACCTGACCATAAGACGCACCTAGGTTTTAGAGGAGGAAAACAAGAAAAAATATATTCTGAACCAAATGGTGTGCTAAAATATTTAATATTATACTACTACTATAGGTGGGTGGTGGACACACAGCAATACCAACCCTCCTATCAAATCAGCTTAGCTACACACTATACCTGGGTGGTGGTGGTGGACACAGCAACCCCCCCCCTTCCCAGATCAGCCCAGGGTGGCAGTGCAGACACAAAACCCCTTCAGCCTCTTCTATCACAACAGCTCAGGTGATGGACAGTGGATACCATGCCAGCCCCGCACCTCCCACCCCTTATCACCAGCCCACGTCAGGCAGTGGTGGACACTGCCATTACAATGCACAGCCCCCTCTGGCTGGCTGGCTGGCTCTCAGCCTCAGATGCACCGGGCAGCAGCTAGGAAGGAGGACTGTGAATATAGTTTGCAGCAGCAGCTGTCCGTGTAAAGAGCAGGAAGTGAGACTGGAAAAAAACAAACAGCTAGGGTTCTTGCTGCTTTCGGGATGGTGTCACATCTGGTGGATGTGAACTGACCTGGGTGCGGAGCACACCCCCATAGTAACACCACTGACACTCCCATGTTTTGGCACCAGAGGCAGATGGTCTCCCCCCCGCTTCCCCTTGGTATGCCCCTGCAAGTATCCGCCTCACATCCTGTCCTCCTCTCTCCTCCACAGAGAAGCAGAGCACCGGTATTCTGGTGTGGCGTGGCGACAGGGGGGCGGTGCCTGGTCAGTATTCGCTCCATAAGACGCAAAGACGCAGGGACATTTTCCCCCATTTTTTGGGGGGAAGAAAGTGCATCTCATGGTGCAAAAAGTATGTTATGTTTCATTGAGGAAACAGAGAGGTGAGGGTACTTTACATGGGCTTTACTGTATTGGAACTTATAGTGATGGTAGAGTGATTAAAAAGTATTTATTTAATATTTATATATTTAAGAAATGTATTAACGCCAATTTTTTTGCAGCCCTTTACATATTGTACATTCGCATAAGTCCCTGCCCTCTAGGAGCTTACAATCCATGATTCCTGCCTCATATGCATGCTAGGGAAAAACACAAGTCTATGTGAACCCTTACCTTGTAAAGTAACCCATCCATTTAAAAAAGTGGTCACACCACCCCGGTTCTCAGCTGAATAAGGGGCTTAGAGAGGAGGGGGTGGAAAACAGCTGTACACTGATATTCCCAATGAATGGCTGTGCAGGAGTGGTGTTTCAGCACAAGTCTGATCATTGGAGGACATGCAGGCTGTTCTTACAGCACAGCCAGAAAACTGACCATGCTGGGACGGATGTGTTCTCATGCCAAGCATGGTCAGTTTGAAATAGGAAAGAAGAGGGGCTGTGTCATGGATATGCAATAAAGTCTGGCAGCTTACCTGATCTCCATGTGTTCATTAGAGGCCTGACCCTCCTTCTGACTGTCTTTTATCGCCTTCCTCCCTGTATTGCTCCACCCTTGGCCATCCCAGGAAGCCTATATTAACCACTGCACTGCTAGTCTGCTTTGCTGTTCAACCGTGTTGTTAGCTTTAGTTCCTGTCTGCTGTGTGCTACGATTATCTTCCTGTGTACCGTTTTTGTCTCGTTCCACACTTCTCCTGTTTGCCTGTGATCCTGACCTTTTGCCTGTCCCTCGGTTACCCTTGTCTGCCTGTTGCCCTGACCTCGGCTTACCCATCCCTACCGCTTGTCCTGCTTGCTGCTCCCCCTCTCTCCCTGCGGAGCGTGACCTAGGGGATCCCAGGGGTCGCGACCTGGATCCAGCTGCGGCAAAGGCCATCCTCACCACTAGAGGCTCTGGTGAACACAAAGCTGGGTCTTAGACTCCGCGCCCTGGGCGATCTTGGGTTCACGCTTCATCTCTAATCGCAGCAGTCGGCCATAGGGTTCACTGCCCTGTGGTGCATACCTGACCCCAACGGGGTGCACTTGTCACCTGGCCACAGGTGACCTGACAGGCTGTTCGAATCACAAGGTATTTCACACAATGGAAGCAATGCAACAAGAACAGGATACTTTTTAACACAAGTACAGTACATGGTACAACAGGCACATCTCAGGGATATAAAATGTTGGGGTAACATATTCCTTGAGCTTGCATGTCTTTGGAGTGTAGGAGGAAACCCATGCAAGGACAGGACAAATATAGTGTCCCAGGTGGGATTCAAACCGAGGACCCAAGTACCGCAAGGCAGAAGTACTAAGCATTTGGTTTAGTTATGGTGAGGGAGTGTAGAGTCATGGGTGTAGAGTAGATGGTGCTGTTCCAGTTCTGGGCCCATCCTTGTAAGGCCTCAAGCACCACCATCCCTGGCTGGCAACCATGCCAAAATGACATACCGCTTTTGGATGGGGTTGACCTTTAATCACAATGCATCTCTGTCTAATATTTTTGGATACCTTTAGTCTGAGTCCAGTTTTCTAATGGCATCCATCAGCACACAGATCAGTCGGAGAAAAGTCTGTATAAGTCTTTGTACTGAAGCTTACCTGATACATCCTGTTTGGAATTCAGTCCTACCTTTAAATCAACATCAGAGGATACAACCCAGCATGTTCCAGAGCTTTGTTTAAACATCAAAGGGAGAACACAGGCAGCCAGTTTGATAGATATATAACTAATCACTTGCAAATACATCTTTCCTGTCAGTAGGTGCTTAACCTTTTAGTTTAATGTTACTGTAGCAAATAAAAATGCAGCTATTTCTATTATATCTGCTTATTTTTAAAGCTACAATGCAGATTTTCTTTTTCCTGCATGCTGCTTTATGGCATTTTTATGTAGTTTTAAGGTGTCTTATTTACTAAGGATCAAGGAATTTGTCATAAGGGTGTTGGAAACATATTTATGTTAAAAGATCGTACACTTAAAAGTGATATTTTGTATTTTTGGTGAATGCAAAACTGCTTGTGGTTTTTGGTAGAAGTACTTGCCGGCTCATTATTATTATTATTATTATACAGGATTTACAGTTTACACAGCATTTTACAATATAAAAGGGAAGCAATACCGTTGCAATACAATAAAATACAAGTGGCTTAAGAGGGCCCTGCTCATGAGAGCTTACAATCTAATAGCATGGGACAAGTGGTACAAAAGGTTATAACTGTTGGGAATGAGTTGATGGAAGTGATAAAAAAAAGTTGGAGGTGTGATAAGCTTCCCTGAAGAGATGCAATTACAGGGATCTCCTTAAAGGGTTTGTAAAGGTAAAAGTTTTTTTACCTTAATGCATCCTATGCATTAAGGTAAAAAAACATCTGACAGCACCGCCCCCCCCCCCCGAGCCCCCGTTTTACTTACCTCACCGTTCGAAAGTCCCGGGCGCGTGCTTGTCATCTTGCTCGGTTCCCAGCCTGGCCGTTGATTGGCTGGGCTGGGCGGATTGATAGCAGCGCAGCCATTGGCTGGCACTGCTGTCAATCACAGCGGATGACGCGGCGCGCCGGGGGGCGGGGCCGAGTGATACAGTCGGCGGCTATGGCCGCTGCTGTATCACGGGAGCGCGCTCGCAAAAGCTTTCCACCATGCGAGGGAGCTCGCATGAACGTGGAAAGCTTTTGCGAGGAGGAGCCGAGACAGCCGCCGAGGGACCCCAGAAGACACAGATCCGGGTCACTCTGTGCAAAACGATCTGCACAGTGGAGGTAAGTATAACATGTATGTTATTTTTTTTTTTTTTAATTGTACCTTTAGTGTTCCTTTAAGGCAACCTGCGTAGGAGATAGCCAGACAGATTGAGGTAGAGAGTTCCAGAGGATGGGAGAGGTTCTGTAGAAGTTCTGGAGATGATCATGGGAGGAGGAAACAAGTGAGCTTGAGAGCAGGATGTATTAGGAGGTGCGGAAAGGACGGTTTGGGTGGTATTTGGAGACAATATTGATGATGTAGCTCATTGTGATTGGCTTTGTATGTTGTTGTTAAATAGTTAGTCAGGTTGAAAAAAACACAAGTCCATCTAATTCAACCAAAAAAAAACATATACACAATCTTTTATCCTGATCCCCGAGGGGCAATCGGATTTTCCCTGGATCAACTTTACCTATAACTGTCAGTACCCTGTTATACTGTATTATGTACATTTAGGAAAATATCCAGGCCTTTTTTTAAAGCAATCTACTGAGCTGGCCAGAACCACCTCTGGAGGGAGTCTATTCCACATTTTCACAGCTCTTATGCCGCGTACAAACGATCATTTTTTGGGTTGTAAAAACCGTTTTTAAAAATGTCATTTAAAACGATCGTGTGTGGGCTTCAGAGCATTTTTCGGGTTTTGAAAAACGAGTGCCCCCTTGTCCTTTGTGATGACCTTAAAGTGAATAACTCAATACCAAGTTCACTATATGGACCCCTTATGTATATGTACATGTTGATCATATCCCCCCTTATTCTCCTCTTCTCAAGAGAGAATAAATTCAGTTCCTCTAATCTTTCCTCATAGCTGACCTCCTCCATGCCTCTTATCGGTTTGGTTGTCCTTCTCTGCACTTTCTCCAGTTCCCCGATATTCTTTTTGAGAACTGGTGGCCAAAACTGAACTGCATATTCCAGATGAGGTCTTACTAATGATTTGAACAGGGGCAAAATTATATCTCTCTCTCTGGAGTAATACAAGAAATTACTTTGCTTGCTTTGGAAACGGCAGCTTGGCATTGCATGTTATTATTGAGCTTATGATCTACCAAAACCCCCAGATCCTTCTCTGCTATGGATTCCCCCAGTTATACTCCCCCTAGTATGTATGATGCATGCATATTCTTAGCCCCCAAGTGCATAACTTTACATTTATCAACATTAAATCTCATTTGCCACTTAGTTGCCCAGTTAGATTGCATTGAGGTCGCTTGTAAATTGGAGACATCTACTCCCGGGAGACATCTTCCACTGCATAGCTTGGTGTCACCTGCAAAGACAGAAATGGTACTTTCAGTCCCAGACCCAATATCATTTATAAAAATATTAAAAAGTAAGGGTCCCAACACTGAACCTTGGGGTACACCACTGATAACCTTTGACCATCCAGAGTAAAGCCTTGTACACATGATCTGATTTTCCGTGGACAAAGCCTCTGACTTTTGTCTGAAGGGAGTTGGCCATGAACTTGTCTGGCATACAAATGGCACACAATTGTCGGCCAACAAACACAAACGTCGTTACGTACTACGTTATTTTTCAGCTCTTTAGCGCCACCCTTTGGGCACCATCTGCTAATGTTGTGCTTGGTGAGCACTGATTCTGAGCATGCGTGTTTTCAGACCATTGTCCACGGAAAATTTTAAAGCCTGCCATCCAACATTTGTCTGCGGAAAATCCAACAACAATTGTCCGATGGACCACCAACAGCCTGTCATCACACAATTCCCGTCGGAAAATCCAATCGTGTGTACGAGGTTTTAGAATCATAAACCACTACTATCTGAATTTGCATTTTTTTTTTAATTCCAATTTCTGTTCTGTGTCCATTGATGCCAATATTTCCTCCCAGTCTAAGTCTTGGAGAGCAGCCCTCATCCTTGGAAAATTTGTTCTCTTAAAGTTGTAGTTAGTAGTAGGTGGCGCTATCTTCTCCTTATAATTCCTAAATCGTTTTTTCTACATCAATTCCGCTAAAACTGATAATCAGGGGTCAATTTATAAAATATTTGCTAGATAAATGTCACATGCATTTCCCAGCTGTAATAAATTATTCCTGTAATTTGTTTAATATGATTTTTTTACTATAATCATCAGCTCCATTTGGTGGCCATAGTGCCTTATTTTCATACAATTAAATTATGGCTACTAGATGGAGCTGGCAATCATAGGAAATTCTCTTATTAGACAAAATATGGGCACAGTTTGTTGTTGAAACATTTGTTGAGTGATTTTTTGTTTTTGTTTTTAAAAAAATGGACCCCTTAATATTTGTAGGTGTCAGATAGGTAAATCACCTGATATTTTTCTATATTTCCTCTGACTCTATTGGTGAAAGCTCTGCTTTTGAATTCCCAGATCTGTACATCTGTTGTGGTCATTCTAAGGTTTTCCACTCTTTATGAGTTTATGTAACAGGGTTCCTGAACTGAAATCCCACGTTAGGCCTGATTCACACCTATGCATTTTTAGTGCTTTTTGCATTTTGCAGATTTGTGCTACAGAACGTCTGCAAAATGCAAAAAGCACTAAAACAACCTTATTCTAGTGTTCCACTGCTGGCCCCTATTTTGGCAGATTCACATCTACCCAACTGTGCCTTTGAGGCCAACTTTCAGTGGCAGACCGTCCATTAAGGGCGCCTGGGTGCCGTCCCCTCTATCCACAGCCGCCACCCACTATTCATGCATCTGGCCCCTTTCAGGACAATGGACGTATGAATTACAGTGGAAGGGGTGTTTTTTTAAGCTTAATTACAGCAGAGAGTGCGAGCCAGGCCTTCTTGTCCACATCAGTGCCTGACCTCACAAATGCACTTCTGGAAGAATGGTCAAACATTCCCATAGACACACTCCTAAACCTTGTGGACAGCCTTCCCAGAAGAGTTGAAACTGTTATAGCTGCAAAGGGTGGAACAACTCAATATTGAACCCTACGGACTAAGACTGGGATATCATTAAAGTTCATGTGCGTGTAAAGGCAGGTGTCCCAAAACTTTTGGTAATATAGTGTATATAAATGTTCTTAATTATATTTTAGAGCTCTGAACATAATAAATGATAGGATAATATAATATCATATAATATAATTGTTAAAAGTGAGTCAAGATAATTCATGACTGGGGTTACTAACATCCTTGCAATGTTCAGAAAAAGCAATAGTTGCTCTCCACACATGTTAATTTATTACCTGGGTGGGTGCACATTGTAAGAGATAACCAACAAGTAAACAAGAAGCTTAAGGTACTTGTATTTGAAAAAGCATAATCCAAGGCTTTATTTGCCAATGTTTTTCTCATTTTTATTGAGGCAATGTTCATAATTGACTTGAAAGATTTTATTTTTACAACCTTGAAATTGTAAAAATGTAATGCTTAAAAATAAGTGTACTTGCGAGAATTCCTCTCATCTCCTGTTGATGTTGCTAAAAAGCTGATAAAGCATGAGAAAGCACAACAGGAGTTTAAAAACAAGAATACCCACTTAGGTGGATGCTCTGTGAGGCTGCAGACATACTACACGGATACTACTATCACAAATCCAGGGACATCTGCCCACTGAAGACTTGGTCTACTCTATACGATTTGGGGAGGCCCCTATTTGGGTTACATTGCATCTCAGGAATAACATCTATTGAATCTGTGCCTTTACAGTTTTCAAATAAACCTTTTACCAGGGCTGAGCTAATATCCCATCACTATAACCTCCAACTTTTTTGGACATCTGATAATTTGGATGGCTGTCTCTGCATTTACTGCTTCTCCAGTTGTTTTTTATTTGAATAATACAGTCCTACAGTTTTCTACTACAAAATAATCTTTTTTTATTCTCCTGAGGAAGAGCAGTTCCGCGAAACATGTAGAGCTTGAATCATTTACATAAACCTACACCAAGGCCACCTGGATACTGGTAGCCATACTCCATTGGCACATACATTATTGACACGGACAGGGTTTTTCATGGTGTTTTAATTGGTGATATTAGCTTAATTTGGCTAGCAAGGTGATTGTATTATTTTAAATGTATTGGATTTTTTAATAACATTGTAATAAATTGTAAAAAAGTGTTGTACTCTGATGCCCACAAAGTCCATGATTTTTCCAAATTTTCTATACAGATTCAATTAGGACATGGCATTTTGCTACCAGTATTCGTATCCATAGTACCAAATACAAAAAAATTCCGCGCTGTCACCCTAGACGATGCACCATGTTGTGAAACACGTTGGTTGATCCCACTGTTGCCACTTATATCTGATCAGCGCTGTTATTATCTACTAATGTAAGTGTTTCTACCTACATTAAATAACCTTTATCTACAGTATTACGCTATGTGCCCTTCTCTTTTTTCTTAAACACATTCCATCTGGTTCCGTTGTTGGACATCTGATGGGTCATTGCCCATAAGCACCCATTATTTACATACCCCTGGTTCAGCGGTTTGGTGTGTGAGACGTTGTGTGGGAACTAAAGCAGAGGATCCGGTCCTACAGTGGTTTATACCATGCTTGGTTGACCCTTTGAACATATGTTCTTTAGGGTTCATTATTTCCGGTAAGCCTCTCTCAAGTTGGTGACGACCATTTTCACTCCATCTGTCATGTTTGGATTGTGGGAACTCCAGCACCTTTGTTTATATTGGACTGTCACTTTTATATGATTTTTTTCACACCAGAGACTTCTTTCATATGTTTAAATAGACCTATGTCCATTTATCACTTTCATTTGTTGTACACGGTGTTCACATCACTTGGTGTCATTTTTATTTTGGTCAGCGCTACAATTTATATGTTATATCCATAATACCATACTTCATTACCTTTAATGTACCAACTGAAGTACTGAACACAGGGAAAAGTAAAAAGAAAAGAAAATAAAAATCTTCAGGTTGCAGAACAAAATAGTAAAATTTTTTTTTTTTTTTAAATTTTTTATTTATCTGCAAAGAAACCAGTCCACACGGACCTTCAGTATACAATAATAACAGCAGGGATAAAATATCATGTATACATATATAACTCCGTACATAAGTCCATAAACAAATAACCATTATTTCAGTGGGGCGTCAAAGTATAACTTAGGCCCCAGAGGGGATGTGTCCCCAAGCGTTCAAGGCTGTCTCTACCTGCCTTGATAGCGCGTTCCGGTCGGACTGGCCTCCAGGACCATTTTCCATTTTCAGTAAAGAAGGAGAGTTAAAGGTTAGAAAGTAAAGTAGAGAGGTGTAGAAAAGGGTACAGTACAAAGGAGGGGAGGTGGGAAGGGTTGCACGAGCAGGGTCGGTGTAAAGCACCCCGAAGGGCGTAAGGTGCATCTAATCCGTTTCCGGATATTCTGCGTGTCTAGAATAGGCTAACAGGCACTATACCCGCGGCTGAGTCGAGGTCGGGCAGTCGACTTCTCGTAGGCTCTGACCTTCGTCCGAGTATTTAAAAATGTTGTACAGCTGCCACGTCTCAGAATATTTTTCCTGGCGCTGTTGGCTGGAGAGGACCAGGTCCTCCATTCGGCTGATCTCGTCCACTTTATTCAGCCAGAGAGCAATAGTCGGTGGGTGAGGGGACTTCCAGCGGAGAGGCACACAGGCCCTGGCTGCGTCTAAAAGGTGGCGCACCACTGATGTCTTATAGACTCCCGGTGGTATATTGGTTGCGTGCAGGAGGAAGTAGGCCGGATCATCCGGGACCACATACCCTGTGAATTTTTGTGTGATCCGACGTACCTCTCCCCAGAAGTCCCTAATCCGTGGGCAATCCCAGAAGACGTGGAGCAAAGTGCCCCTGTCCCGCTGGCATCTCCAGCAGGCGTCGGAAGTGTCGGGAAACAGTCTCTTTAGGAGGTCTGGGGTCCTGTACCAGCGGGTAAGAACCTTGTAGTTCGTCTCCTGGGTTTTCGCGCACAAGGATTATTTGTGCGCGAAGCGGATTATGGTCTGTTTCGTGGTGGGCTGGAATCGCGTGTTCAGATCATTTTCCCATTTTGCCAGGGCCGGTATCTGGTAGTCTCCGGGGGGGTGATCAACATGGCGTATAGCACGGAGAGAGCGTGTGGGAGCACTCCAGTCTCCTCACACATCACCTCCAATTCTGTCAGTGGTGTCTGTCCTGCTGGTGGGGCTGGTATGCTGCTCAAGAAGTGGGTCAGCTGGTTCGCCCTGAAAGAGTCAAGACGGTACGCTCCGTCTGGGTCTGTCAGTTCTGCTGCCGATCTCCACCTCCCTCCCAAGCTGAAGTGGGACGCCTGCAGGAGGCCGGCTCTACCGAGGTCCAGGAATCTCCTGTCCTGTAAGCCCGGTTCAAAGAGCGGGTGTCCGATGATAGGTCTGAGAGGGGAGTTCCTGGAAGTCAGAGAGAGCCGAGCGAAAAGATTCGCGCAGACCCTGATCGTGTTCCCCACTAACGGGTGTCTCATCACCGTTGAGGGAAGTGAAGCTGAGCACCACAGGGCACGGTTTAAAGGAGTTCTGACCTGACTTTGTTCGACCTGTGTCCACAGCTTGTTTTGTCCGTGGCGGCACCAGTCAATTAACCTTACTAAGTGTGTTGAGTGGTAGTAGGTCCGGATGTCCGGTAAGGCTAGGCCTCCGTGTAGCTTAGGGAGGGAGAGGATTGCTCTCTGTATTCGTGATCTTTTCCCCGCCCAGAGGAATTGAATAAACGTGGAGTGGACCTGTTTAAAGTAGTCTCCTGGGATGTGGATCGGGAGGGCCTGTAGGAGGTATAAAAATTTGGGTAAGATTGTCATTTTTAAGATGTTACATCTACCCACCCAGGAGTGCAGTCCCCCGGTCCACTGAGTCAATAGTTTCCGGACCTCCGTCAGGAGGGGGGGAAAGTTCAGTCGGTATAGTTGCGTAAGGGAGGGGGGGATGTGCGTCCCCAAGTACTTTAGCGCCACTTCCGTCCACTGCAGGTTAAACCCAGTTTTAAGTCGGGCTAGCTGTCGTTGTGGGATCCCTATACCCATGGCCTCTGACTTCGTCCGATTAATTTTTAAGTTGGAGAGCTCGCCGTAAGTATCAAATTCCCGGAAAAGGGCCGGGAGTGAGTTATCAGGGTCCGTGAGGGTGAACAGCAGATCATCTGCATATGCGGAAACTTTATAATGTGCTTTCGTGGTAATTACGCCTTTAATGTCAGAGTTCAGCCGGACGTGGCACAGGAAGGGCTCCAACGATAGTGCAAATAGGAGGGGTGACAGGGGGCACCCCTGTCTCGTCCCATTAGCTATTGGGAAGGAGTCCGATAGCGTCCCGTTAGTCCTCACCCGTGCTGTCGGTCCACTGTAGACCGCCGCTACCCAACTCCTCATTTTATCTCCCAGTCCTATGTGCTCCAAGGTAGACATCATAAACTGCCAGTCTACTCGGTCAAACGCCTTTTCGGCGTCCGTACCGACAAACAGGCTAGGTGTTTTACTGGAGGACACCATGTGCAGAAGGTTGAGCACCTTGATCGTATTGTCCCGTGCCTCCCTCGTGGGCACAAAACCCACCTGGTCCAGATGTATGAGACGCGGGAGGTGTCCCTGGAGTCTAGATGCCAGGATTTTGGTGAATAATTTAAGGTCTGTATTAAGGAGGGATATGGGGCGGTAGCTACCGCAGCAAGCGGGGTCTTTACCGTCTTTTAAAATCACGGATATTTGGGCCTGCAGTGTAGTGGTGTGGAACAATTTCCCGGCGCCTAACTCGTTGAACAGCCTCACCATATGTTGCCCCACTGTTGGGAGCAGAGTTTTGTAGTACACAATGGTGAGGCTGTCCGGACCAGGGGCCTTACCCTGTTTGGTGTTTTTCAGTGCCAATTGAATCTCTGGTAGTGTAATCGGGTCTTCTAAGCTGTCTCTAGCCTCAGTGGGTAGAGAGGGCATTCGGGACTTGGTGATATAGTCTCGTATTGAGTCCGCCGAAGTGGGGGGTTTAGTCAGGTTGTAAAGAGAACTATAGAACTGCCTAAATTCCCGAGATATCTGCTGTGGAATGGACTGCTTCTGCCCCGTGGGGGATAGTACATGTGGGATATAGTAGGCCAGTCGACGTGAGCGCAGTGTATTAGCTAGCAACCTGCCGCATTTGTTACCCGACTCATAGGTATAGCGTCTACATATCTGCAGAGCCGCTTTGGCCTTAAAGTGGAGAAGATCCGTGATCTGTGAGCGGATCACATCCAGTTCCGCGCCGACTTGTCTACTCGGGGTTAGTTTGTGTGTGGTTTCTAACGTCCGTAACTTAGCGAGGAGCAAATCTAATTGTGCCGAACGTTCTTTCTTCAATCGCGCGCCGTGCTTGATGAGTATCCCCCGGATCACCGCCTTGTGGGCCTCCCACACTACACCCACGTCGCTGTCAGGGGTATTATTAGTGGCAAAATAGTGCCCCAGTTCTGTGACGACGTCTGTCATTACCTCAGTATTCTGTAGAAGCCCCTCGTTAAGTCTCCACTGTGGCCTTTGACCCCCCATGGACTCAGATAAAGAATATCTCAGGGTTACTGGGGCGTGGTCTGACCACGTGATCGAGCCAATTTCAACGTCCCGGACCGCGTCTAGGCGCCCGTGTGGTAAGAGAAAGTAGTCAATCCTCGAGTACGTTTGATGTGTCCTGGAGAAGAAGGTATAATCCCTCTCCCCAGGATGCATAAGACGCCAGGCGTCTATCAGTTGCATCGAGTGTAGGGTAGCGTCAATACGCTTCCGCATATCTCGGGTCGAGGATGACCTTCCAGTAGACGTGTCTTCGGTTGGGATCAGGGATACGTTCAGGTCTCCCCCCAGCAACAAATGGCCCTCCGCAAAACGCCTGAGTTGTATCAAGGATTTTCTCAGAAAGACATCCTGCTGAGCGTTAGGAGCATAAAGGTTAGCAAACGTGACCAATCTGTCTCCTATCTTGCCCTTCAGGAAGAGGAACCGTCCCTCTCCATCTGACAGAGTATCCAGGTGTGTCCAAGGCACCCGCGCGGAAATAAGTATAGAGACGCCTCTACTCTTAGCCTCCGTGTATTGAGAATGATGCGCCGTGGGGAAGAACCTGTTTTTCAAGAGCGGTAGGTTAGATTTCTTAAAATGCGTCTCCTGGAGGAGTACCACATCTGTTCCCATGCGCCGCATGTCCTGCAGCATCATGCGTCTTTTTTCTGGGGTGTTAAGACCCTTGACGTTAAACGTCGTCACCTTCAGTACGTCCATGTTCGTGCAATGGGGGGGGGGGGGCTGGGCGGATGCGCCCTGGTGGAGGAAAACACTAGTAGTCTAGATTAGGGGGGGGGGGGTAGGGCGGGAAAGAGGGATCAGAAAGGTAGAGGGAGAAGAGGGAAAGGGTAGAGAAAAGTGGAAGAGAAGAAGCTCAAAGGGAAGGTCCCAGATGGGGCCTCAAAGGAGCTTTTACTAAAGTAGCCGAATACAGCTATAAGCGCTCTCTGGGTTATCCCCAGGAAACAAGCGCAGCCCTAGGTGGGGGAGATGTACTAAACAGGGACAGTAAACGAGCCCCCGACCCTCCCCCCCCGTCTGCGCCAACACCTGTTTAACATAAGATTACAAGAAATGAAATGAACCGGCATGCTATAATATAAACAATAATGCTAGCAGAACCAGCAGCGAAAATTACAATTTAAGTACATTTAAATAGAAAAGGCAGGTTAGTGCGGAAAGTGCAAACAAGAAACCCGTGGTCATGGACCACCCTGGACTATGAATATCGTCCTCCTAACTTTGGGGGTCCATCTAACCTCTGAGACCATCTCCCGTCCCCTGTCTAACAGAAAGAGCATCTCCCCTCAGGCATCCTCCGAACAGTAGCGGGCACCTCGGGGGCCCCCGGTCCACCTGACTCCGTCCCCTAGGCAACGGTTGCGACCATCACCCTCCCAGATCGTGTGCCCCAGAGGGGGGGGCGGCCCCCTCCGTGTATTGCGGGGTCCCCTCAGTATTTCCCTCCCGGACCCCCCCCCTGCCCCGCGTCACCCCCCGCCAGCCCCGTGTCCACTCCCGCGTAAGGGGCAATGCCAGAACCGGGTCTCCGGCTCTCATCTCCTCCCCACTCGGCTCCCTTAATGTCATAGAGTATTTAGATTGCTGTGCAAAACAATTTCAATGTTAAGGACGTAT